>NC_061836.1:33311077-33338577 GCF_019202785.1 Penaeus chinensis
TACTATATTTCTTACAGAACATCATCTTAGAAGTTAATCAGTGCTGCATTCTTGAAATAAGAGACAAGAGAGAGAGTTTGGTCAATTTCCTCACACACATTATTCCAAGCTTTCCTTGAACACCTGCTAATGTTTCACAAATCTCTCGTACATTTCCATTACTCATAACATATTCTGCATGGAGTTTCAAAAATAAACTCAAATATCCCTGGACAGCTTCAAAGTACATATTTCTATCCAATGCAAACTTGATCATCTCCAAGAACTTGAGGAGGAGATCTTCTGATCCGCCAATGTCTGGATCAAGGCTGCGAATTTCTACCTCAATTCCAGAAGGTCCCATTTCTATCAACATTTTCAGGGATTCATGAAACTCGGCTGCTTTCAATTTTTTCCCAAAGTCTGTTAACACTTCAAATGATCTTGCAACTTTCACCTTTGTTTTATCACTGTCTGTCTTTTCTTCTGATGCAAATTTGAGTTCAAGTCCTGGAACGGTTGGCAAAAAGAAAGGTGCAGCCTTTGGAATCTTCACTTCTGTTGGCTTATTTTTCTTCTTGATGACATCCAAATTTAATAAATTCAACCACCTTGATGTAGGGAGTAATGCCAGTGTTACAAGTTCTTCAGATATTTGTTCAGGACTCTTGTATTCTTCATCGTCAATCTCTACTTCTTTGGGCAGCTCTTCTAACTCTTCGCCTTCTTTAGGAGGTAAATGAGATGCATCTGCAGCTGTTGATGGCAAGCCCACAGTACAGGCCTCAAAGTCTTGTGGTAGTGGACGAAGAGACAAGTGATGATAGCATCCTTGGTTAGACCAAAGATAAACTCCCAGCTGATCTGCATGGATGGTAGCTAAGAAATCACCGACTGGAGACATGGCCAGAGAAGTTGCTGGAATTGGCACCGAAAAACAATCTACACAAGCACTTGATGGAATGTCCCACGTCCTTACAGTCTTATCAAGAGATGAACTAATCAGCCATCTTGAATCATGACTGAATGAAATGTCTGTCACTTGGTTCCTGTGTCCATATAATCTACGAACTACAGTCTGCGTATCTACATCAACAATGTGTATGCTCCAGTCTTCCATGGCAATGGCTAAGAGTCCGGAATCTCGCTGCAACACCATTCTTGTTATGCATTCTTCTAATGCTAGTTTATGAACTTCTTCACATGAACTTAACTTCCACCACTTTAACTCTCCATTTTCACCTCCAGATACCACAAACTTATTTAGTCCATCTGCCACAACATCTCTAACTCCATCTTCATGAGCAACTGGTGTACCAAAGGTTCCTCTGTATATTCCAGACTGTATATTGTATTTATCTAAATGACCAGAATCATAGCCAATTATTACAAAACTCCCACAAATACTAAGTTCTACACATGTCCCAGTCACACGACGTATGGTCTTATCCTTAAAGCGTTCATGCAACAACTTGTGCTCTCCCATTCTCTGTTTGTCTATTGACCATGTCGTAACAATCGGTGTGCCACGGTGAACTGCTGCAAGACTGTCCCAGCTCTTTTCCCTTGTTGTTTCTGTTGTAAATTTAGTAATTGGAGGCATTTTCAAGGCTTCTGATGATGCCTTACTCCTCTTGGATGCTTTGCGATTGTAGGAGGCCTGACCCAAATTACTACTCAACACATTATTCATCTTATGGAAAATTCTCATGCACGAATCCTCACCAGCAGTAATCACTTTGCCTCCAAAACTTCCATGAAATCTAATTGAAAGGGGTGGGGCTGAGTGACCATCCCTGAACTTGAGCAGTCTTCCTCCTCTATCAAGCATATCAAATATCCATATCTTGACAGTATTATCCTTTGAATTTGTGACCATCAAGGGCTCATTTGGAAAACATGCAATGCCAGCAACTGTGCTGTCATGAGCATTACGTACCTGTGAGGCCAGTTTTCTCTCTTGCAAGTCCCACTGTGCAATATGCCCCATTTCACTTCCCGTTATCATTACAGGAAATCCATCGGTTCGGAAGCTAATGCCCGTCACTCTGCCCCAGTCCTGCTTGAATTCAACAACCGTCTCATCATATTTCAAATTGTGAAGAATGATCCTGCCGTTAGCTAACCCAATGCCTATGACATCCTGTGCTGGAGCCTGCTCCATCGTAACCACTTCCGACTCCCATCCTGCAAATGTGTACAGGAGCTTGCACGTTTTCAGGTTCCACAGCTGCAACTGCCCTTGCTTACTGCCTAACAGGATCTTGTTGAGGTAAGTTGCAGGGTGAACTATCGCCGAAATCTCAAAGGACTTGCTCTGGAAATCCATATCCAGGTGGAGCGACTCATCCTTGATATCCCAAACCCGCAGGTTATTCAGCCTGTCAACGGATATCAAGAGGGGACCGAACGGCAGCATGAGATGAACATCAGCTTTGTGGCCGACATACTTGTGCTTGATCTCCGTGCCACGACGCCAGGCATAGATCACCTTGTCGCAGGACGTGTAGATGTGGTAGGCGTCGGCACTGAGAGCCACAATGGGGCTCGGGTGAGGGTTACTCACAGTCAACAGAATGAGCTTGTTCCCGCTGTACGTGTGGAAGGAATTCCCGACGGCCGTCACGATCAGGTTCTCCTTCCGCCTCTCAATGTACCGGATCGCCAGAGGGATCCCGTTGCTCACCAGGCCCAGGGCTCTGTAGGGCGTGAAGATTCTGCTTCCTTCTGACATTTTAGACGATGCGGGTGAGACGTCCCACGGAGGAAGGCCGAGGAGCGAGGCGGCCGCGGACACGTGCGGCTCGGGTTTGTTTACAGGCCGCGTTCGAGACCTCGCATGCGGATTCGCGCGGATGGGAGGCAGACGCGGATTAGGGCTGCAAAAACGGGGGTGGGGATTATGGTCGTCATTATGTGTATTGGTGGAAAAACCCACAATGCAAAACTAGATTTATTTATAAGTGCATTGTCTGTTTTTTTCTACCATAGATCAACACGGAAGATTGTTAAACCATTCATAATTTGTATTCAGCAGTTTATTTTGGTCTAACATTAACATTTTGATTTAGTATAGTATTTTATTCTGGATGTCCGTCTGGTCTGCCCGAATTCACCCAAAAGGAAGATTATGAAGCGATAAATCCGCCTATCTATATTCCGATTTAACTTTTTACGATATTCACCTACACACAAACACTACATACACAAACACATTTATATATGGATTTATATATGTACATATATGTACATGTGTTTGTGTGTGCATATATATATATATATATATATATCTGTGTGTGTGTGTGTGTCTATATATAGATAGATAGATAGATAGATAGATAGATAGATAGATAGATAGATAGATAGATATAGATATATATATATAAACAGACAGATAGATATGTGCGTGTGTGTGTATGTGTGTGTGTGTGTCTATATATATATATAGATAGATAGATATAGATAGTTATATATATAAACAGACAGATAGATATGCGCGTGTGTGTGTGTGTGTGTGTATGTGTATATGTATATGTATATATATATATATATATATATATATATATATATATATATATATACGTGTATGTGTGTGTATATATACATATACATATATGTATATATACATACTCATATATATATACACATATGTATATGTGTGTGTGCGTGTGTGTGTGTATGTATATATATGTATATATATATATATATATATATATATATATACGTGTGTGTGTGTTTGTGTGTATGTGTGTGTGTGTATACATATACATATATGTGTATACATACGTAATTATATATATATATATATATATGTGTGTGTGTGTGTGTGTGTGTGTGTGTGTGTGTGTGTGTGTGTGTGTGTTGTCTGTGTATATATATATATAATTACACACACACACACACACACACACACACACACACACACACACACACACACACACACACACACACACACACACACACACACACACGTACACACCCACACACGCACACTTGCATGCATGAGCACACTTATGTATGTGTACATATATTAGTATGTATTACATATATTTTTATATATTCATGTATGTATGTATACTGTATGTGCTCATATATTTTTTTTCTGCGTAAAGTATATTCTCTAGTGTTAATTATTCACTATTTAGCAAACCCTGTCTCCACATCATAGACATTCTTTGTATGACGAGACGCGCAATTTTATTTTCATTTATTTTCATCTCTGAAGGGAAGGAAGATATATATGCGCATAATTAAAAAAAGAAGTAACGAAACACATCTGTACTGAATGAAGCTGCTTGACTTTTAGAAATAATTTTTGAAAATGACGTCAGCGCTTGAATTCCCACCTGTGGCCGGAAGCTGTCACGGAATATGCCAAGGGAAAGTGAGTCAGACACGGATGACACAGAGGCTTATGTTGTCTGTCATTTTAACGGGGTGTCAATTCTCCAAAGATATTTCTGCAACAGATCATTAAAATTCATGATAAAACCCGAGGAATGCTTGTGCGTGTGAATGAGGTGTTCACCATTCTCTGTGTTGGAATCAAAGAAAACTTATCTTTCATGGGTAACTAGAGTAAATTTAAAGCTCAAGATTATTGTATTCTTCTAATTAGTAACTACGGTTACATTTAAATTTCAACCATAAATGTCTATCTGGAATAAGAAGTAATATTTCTGAAGGATATTCATCACCTAAACACGGAAAAACGTTTTATTTTGGATGAAAGAGATCACGAGTGTTGAGTAGTCTATTTTCTAAAATGTGTATTAAAAACATTTCAATGTTTAACAAAAGGAATAATAAGATTAATGCATGTAATATTTGTAGTATATCAAATGATGGATTCATTACATTAGTATCTATAAAGCTGGATGTTAAAATTGATTTAACAATCCTCTATGTTAGAGAAAATTAGTTTCATATCAGTAGGGTAGGTCTGTGTTTTCATATTCTTTTTTTTTATTATTCCTTATTGTCATAAATGTGTTTTATAGAGTGTTGTGCCATGCAGTACCAATATATTTCTTGCAAATCACTAAAGTCAAAGATTATTTTAACGATGTAACTTAACTAATAAGAAAGGTACACATATTAGGCATCGTCCTCTTACAGCAAGACAGTAAATACAGAATGAAATACCATTTCCACATAACAAGAAGGGAGGTTTCTTATCATTACAAGTTACAGTATATCAGAAGGATTCCATATGTGTCAGTGGTTTATCCTAAACAGGGTATGACGGTCTTGTATCTGTCGCAAAGCTTGCATAGCAGTCACCAATGATTATTCTGTCCGCTCTAAATGGTTCATAGCAGTCGTTATAGAACCTCCCTGCCATTCGAGAGAGTCCTCACGAGTCTTCACATAATCTTAAATGCGTTTCGAAGATTGTACATCAGTCATTATAGAATCCCAGCCGGAGTCGCACCTCTAGACCCACATCTCAGTCTTTCCAGAGTACCCAAGGATTTCCAAAAGGCATCCAACAGGACTCCTAGCTAAAGTCGCGCCTCTCAGCCACACATCAATCTTCCCAGTGTCACGCCAGTCGTTCCAGCGTTTTCAGTGGCTTTCCAGAAGACCCTGCAAGAGTCACACTAATCTTCCAAGAGTCACACCAGCCACCTCAGCTGCTTCCCGAAGCACCCAGCGTCCAAAGTGGCTTCCCAGAGCACCCTACAGGAGTCACACCAGCCGTCCCAGCGTCCCCAGTGGCTTTCCAGAGCACCCTGCGTCCCCAGTGTCTTTCCAGATCACCCTGCAGGAGTCATATCAATCTTTCCAGAGTCACACCAGTCATTCCAGCGTCCTCAGTAGCCTCCCAGAGTTACATCAATATTTCCAGTCATTCTCGCGTCCCCAGTGGCCTCCCAGAGCACCCAGCGTCTCCTACAGGAGCCCATCGCCACCAGTGGCTTCCCAGAGCACCCTGCAGGAGCCCGTCGCCCCCAGTGGCTTCCCAGCGCGCCCTGCAGGAGCCCGTCGCCCCCAGTGGCTTCCCAGTGCGCCCTGCAGGAACCTGTCGCCCCCAGTGGCTTTCCAGAGCGCCCTGCAGGAGCTTGTCGCCCCCAGTGGCTTTCCAGAGCGCCCTGCAGGAGCCTGACGCCCCCAGTGGCTTTCCAGAGCGCCCTGCAGGAGCCTGTCGCCCCCAGTGGCTTTCCAGAGCGCCCTGCAGGAGCCCGTAGGCCCCCAGTGGCTTTCCAGCGCGCCCTGCAGGAACCCGTCGCCCCCAGTGGCTTCCCAGCGCGCCCTGCAGGAGCCCGTCGCCCCCAGTGGCTTTCCAGAGCGCGCTGCAGGAGCCCGTCGCCCCCAGTGCCTTTCCAGAGCGCCCTGCAGGAGCCCCTCGCCCCCAGTGGCTTTCCAGAGCGCCCTGCAGGAGCCACGCCAATCCCCCCCGTCGCCCCAGTGCCCCCAGCGCCCTCCGAGAGCAGCCTGCAGGAGCGCTTCCGCGGCGGCCCCTCGGCCATCCGAATCTCCCGCCGCGCCGCCACCTCGCCCTCCGTCAGTCGTGCTCCGGCGGTTGACGGGCGAGGAGCGCTAGTCGAGCACAGGCCCTGCGACCCCCCCCTGACCACGTTTCCTTCGCGATGGAGCCCTTCGAAGTCATCGTGAACCAGCCGGTCGTCATTGACAATGTGAGTGGCAGGGGTGGAGGGCGGGGAAGGAGAAGGGAAGAGGAGGAAGGCGGTGGAAGTGAGGAATGAGCAGGAGGGGGGAGGGCCGGGGCGCGCCTGTCAAGTGATCTCCTTCTCGATGACTCATCCTACTTCTCCTGTTTATTCCTAATTGTTCCGCTCGCTGCGTCTTCCCCGGGGGTTTCTCTGGGCCCCTGGGTGAGGCTGGGGTTGTGAGGTTTGAGGGGCAGGAGGCTTTATTGATCTCTGTGAGGTTGAGAGGGGTTGGGGACGCCTCATATGGGACGCCTTTATTTCGGGCTTTCTGAGGGAATATCGGTCGGTTTTGCTGTCGTTTTGGGTGAATTGCATCCGTAATTTTGTCCTAGGGGTGTGGGTTTGTTGTGTTTTAGAGTATGAAGGCTGGAAATGAGGTTTTTTCCTGATATTTGGCTCAATGTTATGGTGTTTACGAAGGCGTTCAGGGAGGCTCCAGGTGAAGCTGTTTTTGTTTTTGTTTTTTTTTTTGTTTTTCATTCGCGTTTCTTCAGGAGTGGTTGATCCTAATAGTATTTGTGGAAAGCGAAATTGGTTTATATGTCACTGTTAAGGCAGAGTTTCGTGTAAATAGAGCATATCTTGGGGAAAATTGTCATAATGGCTGCCACCTTGTAATGTTTTTATGATTTTTCATGGTTAGTACACTAAATGTTCCTTTTTATTGCATTCCATTATTATTTTTTTGTTATTACCATTCTCAATTGAGTTATTACAATTGATATTTCTTTTATTTATGATAATTTTCGAAAAAACAAACTACCTGCTGTTGCCTTTACACTCCGGCAAGGGCTAAAAACCTCGACCACACGAATTCAGGCATGAAAGAGCCTGGCCTGGCTTCTTATTTGAGGGTGATAGCTTTTCCTACGGATTTCTACCAGCCAGAATATTTATGGTGAAGGATTCACGACCATTGCCAGAGCACGAAGAACTGAGACTACTATATTGCTTGATCAGTAGATTCATGGGCTTTGAGAAGCAATTTTGGAATTATCATGATTTAGCCTGGGTTAATTTTTATGCATCTTGATATTTTATGTATCTTTTATTACTCATATTTTTTTTCCTCTGTTTTTGTGTGGTTTTATTCTGGATATTTAAAACTTCAGATACTGCAGTATGTTATTTTTTATATATAACTATAGCCTTGGAAATACAAATCGAGAAAGGTTAACATTGTATGGAAATAGTACGTGTGTGTAATAAAAGATTTTTGGACTATGACAGTGCTTTCAGACTTGAAAATAAAAAAAATTATGTAATTGAAGACATAGATAAAAAAAAAAATATATATTATAGTATATGAAATTGATATAATTCAAGATATAGATATAAAAAAAGAAAGAAAATAGAGCATATTTGCAACTGACACTCTTTTAAAGAGCATGTTTAATTCATAGACCTCTAAGGTTCATTTTACTAGAACATTTGTGTGGAAGAGGTTTATTGGCCGTGCCATAGCAACAAAGGCATGTAGGCCATGTCAGTCACTGGATACATATTACTAGGCTTTATTTATAGTTTGCGGTTGATATTCAGATATGTCCATTGCAGAGAAAGGCAAGAAATATTCCAAGTAATAGGCCTGTTTGACAGACATTCATAAAACTTTATCATCATCATCATTAGCATTATTTATTAGCATTATGTTCATTATCCTCCTCATTGTAAGCATTATTGGTATCATAACTAGTATTATTATCATCATTCTTTTTGCTGTGTCAGAGTAATGAAATGTTTATCATAAATAGCCTGCTGTACAGATGTCAAATTGGAGAATAGCCAACCCTGCACTACTGGTAGATCAACTAATAGGGGTTAAATCAACTTCAGGGGCTAAGTAACTTCATCTTCAGTTTGATATAACTTCACAATAAAACTAAAAGGTCATCAAATTCATGTATCTGATTTTTGTATCATATCCTCTTTATGTTCATTAGATGCACTGCAGAAACTATAAAGTATAGAAGGCATTACAGTCCATACTGCATGGCTGTTGAGTTGTATGTAAATAGACCTTGACAGAGCTCTTTTTGGCAGAAAAGCTATATTTTGTTTGAAGTGGTGATGTATTTATAACGTGAACCACTGGTGCTTCATTTTCTCCAGCTATCAAATGAGCAGTGAATAAGCCTACAGTAACAAGGATGCATTGCATTGTTCCACCTTTTTTAACCTATCATATTAATCATGAGTATATTTTGCACTTATTTCTACTATGCACATATTTTACATACAGTGCTATTCTTACTGCAGCTTTGACCATGTTTCATAGTGTCATTTCCTTCAAAAAATCTTTATTATATCAAGAGGACAAGGACTTTAGTGCTTGCGTTCATTATCAATTTTGTAAACAAACCTTATTGCCTCAGTACCACCCCCCAGACCATAGTGTCCGTAGTAGCTACAGTGTTGTGCCATTCACCATATACTTTTTATGCCATTAGTAATTATACATTTACTATTTTACTCTTATTCATAAATTGATAATGATTCTTATTTTTGTGTTTATTTTCCTATTAATATATAAATATTCTGAAATAATTATAAATATAAACAAAGAAAGGGCACTATTCATTTCTGATAATGATAAATTTGGAAATGACACAAAAACTTCAGACTCTTTTCTCTCACTACGTTAGTGTACAAGTTGTCTTCAGGATTGTCGGCTGAATGCAACTTTGACTTTTGTTGGGACATCTCTGAAATTTGTTTACTTTTTGTATTTATCTGCTTATATATTTTTTTATCCTTTATATTTTGTACATATTTATATAAATATTTATATATATATTTATATATATTTATATAATATATATATATATATATATATAGATATATATATATATATATATATATATATATATATATATATATATATATATATATATATATATATATATATATATATATATATATATATATATATATATATATATATATATATATATATATATAATATATGTGAATGAATAAACCTATTATAAACTAGTTACTTTTATTTGTCAGACTTCTGTAGTATTGAAATGGGATGTAGGGAACCACATTGATGTTGACAAATGTAAAAAAAATATAAATTAGAATGAATATCTTCCCAATACAAGAGAGGTATTTAATCAGTTTCAAATATATGTTCATGTATTTCTTACGAAGATATATTAAAAACTGGCTACATACATCTCTTGTATTGTTTAGATATTCATTCTAATCCATATCTTTTCTATGGGATGTGGTGCACTTTATCAATTTGCCAATTTATGCCTAGCTTGTTCATTATTTAAGCCACCACTTTGGGCTCCTTATCATTCTCATGCATTATTTATAAGCAAATAATTGAGCATTTTAATATTTCCACCAGCAACTAATTGTGACACAAGCAAATAATATCACTATTATTGGAGAAAGACAGACTCCCTCTGACAAGCTAATGATGTAGCCTATGTTATCGCCTGTATACCCTTTTCCTTGATTTTCGGAATATCTTACATTATCTTATAGTGCTGTTACTGATGTCTATAACATTATAATACTTATAATGTCTATTATAAAAATAACACGATCCATATTAATAGCATTAGTAAAAAATGCGTTGTTCTTGCCAATTCAAAGAAAGGTGAAATCAGGTAAGGTCACAAGTTCTACTAATTGACTTTTTTGTGGCTAAGCACTAGCAGAGCCATTTATGTGCAGTGACATTTCACACACACACAAAAAAAATTAAAATGATCACAGCATTTTCCTGGCAGCTTTGAATTTTGCTTACATATACACGGCTCCACAAGTCATTGCTGAGAATTTACCAGGGAAGATTAGAAGCTTGAAAAGAGGTTCAGATGTAGTTGGGACACTGAGAAGCATGGAAGCCACGTGTAGGCCAGTGGTGGGTGTGCGAGGGTAGAAGTAACAATATCATGCTCTGTATTTTGAAATAATTAAAGGAGCATTCTTAACAATGGTTATGGCCAAACAAAATCATCATCTTTACCTTATTTATATCTGAATAAAAGAATAGCCTTTTTGACGAAAGTAATCCTAATAGCTCCATGATGAGTAACTTCTGGATTACATGGTCTTTGTTGTTTATGTCCAGTTATCCTCAGAGAACAGGAACTTGTGTTTTGCAGCAATTTCACAGACCTGATATTTGGTTTACTGATGCCAAGGATTTATAACTGTGGGAAGACCCCTTTCATGCCCCTCAGTATTTACCAGTCAAGGGCTCAGATGAACAGGAGGGGCCTTACCTATAATCTGTAAACGCTTATCTGTCGGTCAATCAAACGACATGTGATTGGATAAAGAGGTCTAGGAAGCAAGTAATATTTTGTGATTTGAACCGTCCACTGGGGCTTACTTATTTACCCCATTTCTTAAATTTTAGGAAAGACCTGTTTTTGCTTCTGTTACTGCTGTTAATGTTAATGAGTTGTAATAATAATGTTGATAGTATTATTAATGATAGCAATAATAATAAGATTGATTAAATAGATAATGTAAATGATGATGATAAAAAAATTATAATGATTTTGAAAAATGATTTTAGTATTAATAATGATGGTAATGACAATTATAAGGAAGATGATGATAATTATAATGGTTACAATGATGATTATGATGATAACAGTAATAATAATAATAATGAAAATAATAATAATAATAATGAAAATAATAATGATGATGATGGAAATAATAATAATAATAATGATAATAATAATGATAATGATAATGATAATGATAACAGTGAAAATAGCAACAACAATGATAATGATAATATTGGTAATAATAGTGATATAAGCAACAGTATAGCTATCAATAATAGTAATGATATAGGTAAGTAATGACAATAAGGATAGTAATTATTGTTAAGAAATAAAATACAAGGCATTGAAATCTGTCAGGCTTAGTAATTGATTCTCATAGGACTTGTGGTGCCATCTCTATGTAAACAAAATTAATAAAACAAAACCACAGTAATTGCGTAAGTACATGGCCATCAAGGAATTAACTGTCATTAGGGTATTGTATAGAGATAGATTATCAGAATTATGTATTTAGATATGCAAGTGGCAATGGATAAGGTATGACTTGCTGTTAATCTTATGCAGTTATATTAGTTATTCAGTTCTGCCGCTTTATCAGTGACATCTACTTTTTTATTGTCGTCAGAAAACTTGAAATCTCTATTTATTGGTAGGTATACAGTATATTGGATAATAGGGGAGATAAAAAGAAGGATATTTAAAGGTTGAACCAATTTAGACAGGCCAACATCAGAGTAGACTGCGTAAAAGATACATTTTCAACCCAAACATTCTTACTCCATGCTTGTGTTCTGAATAATTAATGAGCATTACTTACATCTGCTGCCTATTGTTTGTGCAAGTTGCAGTGAATCTTAAAGTTGAAGCATTTTGTTAAGATTTTATTTGATGTTGCATTAGTACATATATAGTAATATTCACAGTAGTATGTATTTAGTACGTGTGATAATTCAGGAATACCTAGAAAATACCTGGTAGCTTTAGTCTTTTATAGGAAAACTGAGATCCCATGGAAAAGGCTGATTACCCCTTCAATAGTGGGTGGCATAGCAGTATATCCTTGTAGGAAAGGGTGGTGGCATAAAATTATGTTCAAAGTATTGGCAGGTGGAATTTTGCACCTGAGAGATGTACCTCCCTGCTCTGTTCCTGCCATTTAGGAGTTAAATCAAGGACTTCATTCATTTTTGGGGGGAGTTTTTTTGTAAGGGCTATTCTCCATTTATGTACACACGGTAAGATAAGTACCAGTGCTCTGTATGCATGAATCATTATGACTGCAGAAAGAAGTACAGTGAAAAGTAGTGGCCAACTTAATACATATTGGTAGCCTTACACACATGACTGGAACCTGTTGAAACAACTTTTCATTTTGTATGTCTCTTATCTTGATACAAACTGATACACTCTGGCCAGTCAATCAGAGTGCAATCTCAGTTATGGATTTATACTTTCATTAATCACAAATTGTATCGTGTGTCTCTTGATATGAAAATCATATATAAAAGAAAGGACATACTAAAATTTCAAACATGTCCAAGTTACATGATGTGGTATTGCTTTGGTATGTTGCATATCTTTGAAATCATCCTGCACTGCTATGATGTAACCTGAGAGACTCAAAAATATCAATGGAAAAGTGGTATTGATTTGTTGATATATTGCTGGCAGTAAGACAAGGAATTATATTTGTTAACTATAATAATCCAGTTGTGTGAGTTTCGGACTCAGTATGAACATAGAACTCACTTGCAATGGATACAATAATGTAAAACTTCAAGCAATACTTCTACTCTTCATTGTATATAACAAGAGAAAGAGGAAAAAAAAAAAAAACTTTGGCTGAACCTGAGTATTTGAAAGTTTCCACAGCCTTGTGAAAGAAAGAGTAGTGTGTGTAAACAATGTTATTCACACAGAAGTCCAGTATTTTTTCTATATGAAGCTTGCTTAATTATTTGCTTCCAATTAAAATTCATACCAGCATATTAAGTACTTTGATAGGTTTCTGTTCATGTTTTTTCAAAAATGTATATTTGTATGTTGTAGGGACCATGGGGCATCAAACAATGTACCAAAGTATTAGGGGTTTTAGACTGCTAGAAATAAGCATTATAGATTTCAAAAGGACAGTAAATACAATTGATGGTCAATATTGATAACGCTGTAACCCTCAGCATGTAAACTTCTTGCCAATGTGTGGCATGTTTTAGGTCTAGAATTATGAAGCAACCACTGAGTGGCTTGAACCATATGAACAAGCCACAGGCAGGCAGGCCAACCCTCCCACAACATCAGTGGTTGCCTGTACAGAAGGAAAAGTAATTATCATGGATTTTAATATGCCCCTGTATCTGTATGTCCTTACACTGTCTTTTGAAGTTTCCTGCTACTTCCAGGTTGTTTTTGTGAAAGATGTCTCATTGGTAAATTTTATATTTATTGTATTCTCAAAATTTGTCCTTTTTTAGCCTGCTAAGAGTATTCATTATCTTGTAATTATTCTGTCTGGAATTATTGTATCCTGGACTCCATATTTCATCTTATTGATAGTAATTTTTTAGAAGGACTTGTTATAATGTTTGAATTTCATATACAAATTACAAGTGTATCTCATTTTCCTCCTTAAGGATTTGTCAATGAAAGGTGTGTGCGTGTGTGTGTGTGTGTGTTTGTGTGTAAATTTGATAAACTGACTCCTACATTTTTTTCAGGGCTCCGGTATCATCAAAGCAGGTTTTGCCGGTGATCACACTCCAAAGTGCCACTTCCCAAATTAGTGAGTAGAGAATAATAGTACATACTGTTGGATCTATATAAAGATATATCAATTTTATGCCATATCACTCTGATATGGCATAAAAGATGTTCAGACGTTGTGTGTAATAGTAATTAGTTGTTAGAAAGAGCAATTAGTAACCTGTTTAGTGAATATTTCTGTTATATAGGTTCAGAATTGTGCAGGGAGACCCCTACATATGATGTAAATTTTTCAGAGAAATAGTTTTCTAATCCTTTGATATTAGTTTGTTGCTTTTTGATGAGGTATTGATTTTGTAATGATAAGATATGAATTGAGTTATCTAGAATAACCTCATTCAGCGTAAGATAAGGGAAGGGCTCTGAATGGAAGGTTTTTCTTTTCTTTTTTTATATGGCTAATGGATTTGAACTTCTGATAAGTATTTTGCTCCTAAATGTACAAATAAACTGTTCACTGAAATGGATAAATACAAGATACAGATATTTGTTTGTAAAGAAATACTTTATTTCTTAGAATTATTGTGAATTATTCAAATTAGTTTTTTGTTACCGGTATTACTTTTGTCAACATAAGTAAAGAAGAACTTTCATATTTTTTTATTGAAGATGGGATATAAGAAAAGTTAATACAAAAAAGAAAAAAAAGAAGGGAGAGTAAATCACCATCTGCTTTTAATAGTATTTAGCAAACAAAGAAGAAATATAGTGAAAGGAGAGTGTCAAGAAACTGGGAAATTCCTGTGAGTAATAAAAGGATATTAATTATAAAAAGAAAGGCATGGGTTGATTGTTAGGCGACACCACATAGTAGGTAGCAGGTGGTTGCTGCACTGGTGTCAGGTGTCACTCAAGCACACCTGTTGACGTAATTTCTTTCTGATGCTTTTCATTCCAGTTACTGCCTTGCTCATTAGTTCTTGAGTATACTTCTGGTGTTTGTGTTGGCAGGAGATGGAAGAGCTTCCTTTGAGTAAATTGTCATGGGGATGTGATTGTATTTTTTCTGAGATTTAGAGGGAATTTTCTCTAACTAATATTGAACACCATAACTGTAATAACACCAGGATTCGAGATATAGGAATATGATAAATAAACTTATTTGTGGCAGTCTATGTATTTTTTGATGAGCTACCAGTAATGATATTGGTTCCAGATGTTATTAGAGGAAAAGGTAACTAAGATAACCAAATGTTACATTAGGAGAGGCATGTTGCCAAGTATACAGATAGTATAATTGGTCATATTTAATGGTAGAATTATCATTGCAAATTTGAATCACTTGTGTGTGTATTCCAGTTATAAATAGTAATGGTTTGGAATGGGATTTTCTTCTCTATTTTTTTCATTTTTACTTTTCTTCTTATCCCTGTCATTCTTATTGTCCCTTTTTAACCCTCTTCCTTTTCTCTATTTGTCACACTTTTTCTTCCACTTCCCTTACTCCATCCTCCACCTTTATTTACTGACATTCTCCCTTTATCCCTTCCACATCCTCTGATTATTGCATTTTCTCCTTTTCATCTTCCATGTTCCTCCTCTTTCTTAGGGCACCAAAGACCCAATTTTCACTGGTTTTAAGTGCTTGAAGCTTGCAAGACATTTTACAAAAACGAAGTGGTGGCTGTGAAAAGTGTTATATTTCTGATATTGTTATTTTCATTCAAATTGTTTATCACAAATTAAACTGCACAGACATCTTGAAATACAAGTTTTCCAAATGGAGCACTTGATGTTGTATGCTTCTTTTCTAATGCTTGCTCCATAATACAGACATTTGTATTAGTGTAGTTTTGAGGTTATGGTGAGCTGATCTACCATGTTTTTAGTTTGTTCTGCAATACTTATGATTAAGTGATTATCATTAGGCTGCAAAAAGCAATATTGGTTCCCATGAAGCAGCAACAAGTAAAATCAACTTCACCATATTGTAAATAGGTGGTGTTGATATAATTGATACTGTTGCACATTTCCCTGCTTGAAACTTAAATCCACAAGCTGATAGGTTGAATTTCTGCTTGACAGTGTTGGCAGACCAAAATATGAAAGAGTGATGGTTGGAGCCCTAGAAGGAGACTATTTTGTTGGCCCAAAAGCTCAAGAACACCGTGGTCTCTTAGCTATTAGGTGAGTGTGATTTTCTTATTAAAAGAAATTTGTCATTTGTAAACAGGCAGCAGCATCTAGTGGAATATAGTTTGTTGATATAGAGGTTTGGATCTTTTTCTTGTAGTAGAATTTGTTATTTTTGTTATATAAAATACTTCTTTGGCAGCTACCCTATGGAACATGGCATTGTCACAGACTGGAATGATATGGAGCGCATATGGCAGTACATTTATAGCAAAGACCAGCTTCAGACATTTTCCGAAGAGGTAATTGTTCCTGTTAATATTGTTATGTAGCATAAGCACTTTTGAAATGGAGTTACCCATTATGGTTGCAATTTTGTCCTTGTTAATTTGGTTAATTAAGAATAGATTCAAGTACTGACCCACAATTTACTTGCAGCATCCTGTACTACTGACAGAAGCTCCCCTTAATCCACGAAAGAACAGAGACAAGGCAGCAGAAATATTTTTTGAAGCTTTCAGTGTTCCAGCACTATTTGTTTCAATCCAGGCAGTTCTTAGCCTGTGAGTATACAAGTGACAGATTTTGTTTTAAAGTTCATCATTAATTGAAGTTTGTTTTTAAAATTCAGTATCTGTATGTCCTTTTGATATTCAAGATCAATTGAAGCTCATTTTAAAGTTTAGCATCAGTAAAAGGTAATTTTAGATTAGGCTGACTTAGGTGTTAATTTATTGTGTTTACATTCTTAAGAACAATATTTTACCACTTTATCAGTCAATCATTTCACCTCTTATAAATGATTATCATCAAGGTTAATTTTATAAAGAAATAAATAGGCCTCCCTGTCAAGTGAAGTTTGCATCAAATTCATCTACTGTCTTTTAACCCCTAAGCACTGTAAAACCTCCTGCTTGTCTGTTCCCCAAGCCACAAAAACGGCATGATTTTACATTTCAGTAATGCAAGCATTTGAAAAGCTCAGATTTGCATACCAGAAAATATTTTTCGGTTATTATAAAAAAATGAAGTGATTATTTAGATGAAGATATAAGTATCTAGATGTATATATTGTAGAAGGAAAAAGATATACTAAATGTGTGGCTGAGGAATGTAGGTTGAGGAGAAGATCTAGGGTTTACCTGTATGAAATATGTAATTTGGTACTAGAATTTATATATTATTTTTATTTATATTTGATTCATGAGTGGTACATATAATGAAACTACATATAAACCCCTATGACTAGATGACTTGACTATCACATCATGAAAAAATTTGTCTCAAGGGGCATGTGATGTGATCATGCTGTCATGGGAAATTTTGGCTACGGGCCGAGGGACGCGAACTTGCCGTTGTGAGTGTCTTGGCTGAAGGTCAGAGTGACAGGAAAGACTCACCAAGAGGGTGATTAGACTCATTTGGCGATTTTGCATTATTCCCATCAGTAAACGAGCATGGAATGTAAAGTCCTTGAGCTATGTCTGGAAGAGTACTCGCTCCATGGAGGATGCCATTTCCATAATACAGGTTGTATTACAGAAAGTTGAATATTACGAAAAAAAATTTGAAAATGAAACATAACAAAATGTTAAATATTTTTCTTTTTCTTTTGCACAAAGTTAGACTACCTAGAGAGACGATATGGAGTCTATGTAAAGAAAACACTCTATTACCATCTGGATAATGCATATCAAATGATAGATATGGACATTGGAAAATAACAAAAAAGCTAAAAATGCTTATGCATAAGAACTAAAAAATAACATTTGAAATAGGAGGCATAGAGTCTTGTCACCACACACAAGTGTTCATTCACATTTGCCCGGCCTACAAACTGTGCTCCCGGCAGAGCGACTGCGTAAGCCTAATGCCTGGATTTTGGGACGTGATTGCCATGAAGCAACTGGAGCCAAGGGGCTGCAGCCCCTTGGATCTGGATGATCGATCTGGGTCAGGTGGATTGGAAACACTTGCCATAAATGCACACACCTCTTGGAGGATGATTAGGCTCATTTGGTTTTAAGAAAGGGGCTTTTGCATTATTTTTATCGATAAATGAGTGTGGAATGTAGTGTGTGTGAGCCATAACTGGAAGAGCACCAGCTGCATGAAAGATACCATTTCCATGCTCAACATTTTATTCCTGGCCGCCATGACTGGTGCTGCAGGTTGTATTACAGAAAATTGAATATTACGAAAAATTTGTTATTTTTTAATATACAAATAATAAATGTTACTTAGTTATTATTCTTGCACTTATTTATAGACTACCGCGAGAGATGATATGGAGTCTGTGCAAAGATAATATTAGCATCTGGGTAAAGCAAAGCAAATGACATATATAGACAGTGGAAAAGGACTAAAAAGCAAAAGTCATGATATAAAGTAAATTACTAATAAAATGATCAAAGTCAACTTCTAGAAAATAATATTGATAAAGACTGTGAAGATGAAGAATTGTGAAGTATCAGTCGAGTGAAGTGCTAAAGGAGTGAATGTTCCTGTCTAGTGTAGTAAGAAGTATAGCAATTTATTCCCCCCCCCCCCCCACCCCACCCCACCTTTTTTTTTCTTTCTCTTAACCCAATGGCGCCGGGTATAGCAAATGAAAAAAAACTCTACGCTCTGGCGAACGGCGGCAGTGCGCCGACTCTGAGCGCGTGATATCGGTCCCTCAAGCCGAATCATTGCCTAGGGGCGTTTTGGCGCGGCGCCGCTGCGGACAGCCGCACGCCGCACATCGTGCGTATTGTTATGACGGCGATAGCCGTGACCCGTCGCCATTGGGTTAAACAGTAGTTATGCTTTTAACCTGTATCTGCTGGGCCATACTTACAGCCATCGTAACAAACTTGACTCATTATGCTGGTTATGACTACAGGCATCACGATGTGCTAGTGAGCATTGAGCGGCAAGTTCCGTTATATGTAGCGGACTCCTGGGCCAAATGGCTGGATGGTTGCCAGAAGTCACTGGAGTCAATGACACCAAATGATTTTTGATACCGTCATGGAGGGGTTAAACATGCATGGTGTTAACATGAAAGGTGGTGATGACATAGCCATAAAGTCATGAAATTAATTGATTTCCACAGATACGCCTCAGGAAGAACGACTGGGGTTGTGTTGGACTCTGGTGATGGAGTAACTCATGTTGTTCCAATCTACGAAGGCTTTGCTTTACCACATTCCATTATGCGGGAGGACATTGGTGGCAGAGATGTCACACGGTAAGGCCTCGTCTAGTCAGTCTGACCTTCTTTGCTTTTTCCCATTATAGTTGGTTATGATGTTAAGTCATTTTTAATGTCATTTATACTATGATATAATCTAGAAATGGGTCAAGTTGATGCATGATTTTTCTTTTTTCTTTCTTTTTTTAAATAGGTCATATATCCTAGCAATGGTGGGTCTTTTGCTTCAGTATTTATTGTAATAGTTTCTTTGATTAACCTACAGGTACCTAAAACTTCTGCTACGAAAGGAAGGGCTGAACCTGTATTCTTCAGCTGAATTTGAAATTGTTAAAATGATGAAGGAACGAGTGTGTTACTTGGCCTCAAATCCACAACGGGAGGAAACTGTCGACACTGAGCGATTGTCTTATGTTCTACCCAATGGGGCAACAGTTGAAGTGAGTGTGCAGCCTAGATATTTCCTTTTCAAACTTAAAGGTGAAATGATAGGAATATGAATGTACTATATATGATAAAACTATAAATTGATAAGATTGCAAATATTATTTGTTTATTTATTTATTTTTTTTTTTTTCTATGAATTTTTTATATATATATATATATATTTTTTTTGTTTAGCTATCTTACTTTTTCACATCCCCTCATCCATTTTTATAATTGATGTTACATAATTTTGAAAAAGAAAACCGTTTAGAATACTCTAAAATGTTTTCCATCTCCCAGGTTGGCCAGGCCCGATTCAGAGCACCAGAGGTCCTCTTCCGACCAGACCTCATCGGAGACGAGAGCGTAGGCATCCACGAAGCCCTTATTTGTGCAATTCATAAATCTGACATGGATCTCCGAAAACAGCTTTACCAAAATATCGTCATCTCTGGAGGATCGACCTTGTTCAAAGGATTTGGCGACCGACTTCTCTCCGAAGTGAAGAAACTAGCTCCAAAGGACATCAAGATTAGGGTAGGTTATTTTGCATATTTGATAGATTTGAGATGTCTTAAGCAACACATCCAATTGCAGTCTCTCATACTCTGAGATGGGAGGGAATTTCGGGGAATTCAATTTAAAAGCAGTCTGACACAAAAGTGAGGTTTTGAACAAGATCTTTTCATTATAACAAGGTTTATGTTCAGGCACTTTTGAATCATTGGTAGATGATAACATTGAGGTTTTGATTGGTTTACATTTGGTAATCACTTTTGAGTCTAGTGTGAGTGGTAGAGAGACCCCGAAAAAGAACTGGTGCAGCTGGTGAAGCTAGTAAAACCATGATGAATGGTAAAACACTCTTCCGTGTTGATACTATTTCTATTATAACAAAACCTCGTGACAACATATATTCAGTAAAAGATTAGAATGAATGCCTCCTGATATGTTGTATATTTTAGTTTAACAGATTATTAAGTACTAGTTTTCCTGAATCTTCTCACAAATTACTCTGCAAGAATGGAATATACCCTGGAAAGAGATGAAGATATAGTTTCAAGATTTTGGTTCCTGAGCCATTTCCAGATGTCTTGCTTGCCATCTTATCTATGTTCTGAAAGATCAGCGAGGCAAAATTTAAAAAGCTATAAAAGTATGATATCCATTCACATTTGTCCTTCACTTCAGTTACATATCAATGTCTTGTGCCAGGTTGCCAAGCTTATGAGAAGTAAAGCGAGTTTCAGGCTTAGAACTATTTTTTAGCCATATCTGGAATTTTTTTTATCTGTTATTTGTTGCACTATGAAAGCATTAGAATACTCCATTTCAAGGTATCTGAGGAGCTTTAAGTATATAGGATTGTAAAAAGAGAGGCAGGACTGTGTATCAGTAGTGTTTTGAATGAAGAAAACATTCACATCTTTAGAAAGGATATTTAGAACCCTCCTTCCTTTAAGATCTGTTTAACACCCATTTTCAGGAATCTACATTTTATAAAGTGTATTAGCTTTCATGTAACCTTTTTTAATTTGTTTTTTCTCCTTGATTTACAGATCTCGGCACCAGCTGAGCGCCTATACTCTGTTTGGATTGGAGGATCCATTCTGGCATCGTTGGACACCTTTAAGCGCATGTGGGTCAGCAAGCGTGAATATGAAGAGGAAGGTGCACGAGCTGTTCATCGGAAAACTTTCTAGATATGCATAGGTTGTAAAATATTCCTGGTATTCAGGTAGAGAGTATATATTATGTTTGTTTCACAGAAATTAAGTGTCCTGTAGCCTTTTTCTGTTAGGACTTCAAGACCACCAGTCCCCCTCCCCCCCCAAGCTTTTTGTAGCTGAACGAAATAAAAATGAGAAATAGGCTAGCCTGTAATTTCTTTTTTCTTCTCTATATTTTGAGTGATTAGAATACAGTGAAGTTTAAATTTGAAGAAAATAGTAATAATTAATAAGCAAACAGTGGTTTATTTGATCTACTGTAAAGATGAATTACATGTAAAGAGAGAAGGTGCTGAGCAATTCATCACAAGCTTTAGGAATATTTATCATCGATACATTTGTAGCGTAATATTCAAAATACTTTTGGATATTTTTTATGAATGCCCCTCCCCAACAGATCATGAGAGGAAGACCCATTTTAAAGCATTTTTAGTGAATGTACATTTCTTTGCCTTTTAAGTAAGTCGCTGAATTTTACTAGCTTTGCACCAGTATGGATGGCAGTCTCTTTGTGTCGTTTTTATTGATATTTGAACGTAGGAAAGGGCTACACTGAGCCACTACATTGGCTTTTTTTTGTTTTATTTTTATTATCACACTGCAGGTTTCTTATCTATTATTTTTTCATTGTTGTAAATAGTAAAAAGTATTCTAGGTTATGTGGTTGCATTTTTTGGGCAATTCAACAAGTAAGAAATAATTATTAGTTTCAGAGACAGCTACATACCTAGATAACACAGAATGAGAAAGCATTTTTGGAAGTTTTTATTATTATTATTGTTATTATTATTATTATTATTATTACTATCATTATTATTATCATTATCATTATCATTATTATTGCTATTACTATTGTTTATTATCATGTGCAGCTTCTTTGGTCACCTTTAACAAGTCACGCATGTATGGATATTTCCAGAGAGACAGTTTGTAATGATTCGGCCAATCACCGCATCTGTAATGATATGTATGGGATGATGTGGTTTGCAAGGTGGTCCATCAGTTATATAAAGTGCTTTAAAATAGGTCAAATTTTGGACTTGTACTTACTAAGCACATCATCAAATACCTTATGGTAGAAATTGTTATTGTAAGAATTTATTGTCATAAGTGTTATATATATGTTTATACTAAAATCATTAGCAGTTGACTTTTTGGTACTGAATAAAGACATACTAGCGCAACTATTAGGGTATGGCATTTCCGCGATGCCAGAAGTCCTCTCCAACTGTTTTTAGTTGTGTTTCACATGGAGTAGGGTTTCTTTGTAAACAAGCTGTGAATAAGGCAGTGAGCTATGTTATAACCACAGTAAATTATTCAACACTTTTATTTATTGCTTCTGTGCCTTCATAATAAGATTTACATTCATTGCTTATGTGAAACCAAAGCAACATATTTCCTTGCACAGACTTCATTTTCCAAATAAAAAAAGAAAAGAAAAAAAGCCTTGGTGATTGCTATGCCTTATGTGTTACTGGTAACACCTTACTGTGTTATTGCTTCATATCTTATGTAGGTCTAAATACCACTTGCAGGTGTAAGTAGTTCTTGTGAGGTGGTTTTCACCTTTACCGGTTGTTTAAATTCTTAGGGCTTTCTCCATGTTTTCCTAAGCTCTTTGTATGGTGAAAAGGCAGCAGCTTTGGGCACAGTTTCTGCCTTGTTACAAATTTTGCTTTTGTCCATTTTGTTTTGTAATGAATCAAGTAGCTTTAACTAGATTTTCACTTTTTTTACTTTATTACACCCTTATTTATTTCTCGTATGAATTGATAAAGGGAGTTGTTTTAGCACTGAGTTGATATTGTAAAAAATGTCTTGTCAGTGGAAAGTGCGAAGTTTGGAATCAAGAAGGATTGTTAGTATTTTGCCCCAAAGCACAATACTCTTATTCTGAGATCTAGTGATCCTTATTGTTCCAAATTTGATACTGATGAACTTCATACTTCATGCTGAAACTGTGAATTAAACATTTCCAATATTTCAAGATTATTTTGTATCTATAATGAAGTCGATAATCACTAACCAGTGTCCTTTCATTGTCCGTTCTTTTCTGCATGGGTTTGATTATGAATATTGTTGTTTGGTTGATTGTTACCATTAATTAAGGTTAATGAAATGTAATGCTAAGGAATGGCAGTGTAACTGAAAGCAATTTAAAAAGGGTTACCAAGGGAAGAGCTTTTTTGATTTGCATTTTTTTCAAACCATATTAGAAATATGTGATACACAAATTGCCTGTGAATATGTGCTGACACCTAACCCAAGATCACAAGAGAAAATTTCAAGTCATTTGCTTAAATAACTGTGACATGATTACTAATATCTAGCTTACTTAAGAGCTGCTAGAGGTTGCATGAAGAATCACTTTAAAAACTTCAATTTTTAAGAATTGTTTAAGAGGACCGTTATTTTTTATTGTTTATTAAATTTTTATATTATTTGAAATAAAAATCACGAAACTTGATTTTATATTTTATTTTGCAAAAGAAAATCAAAATACACAAAATGGCAAGTTCTAGATTTAAGCAGGACTTCCATTCTCTTGTTTTTTACCCTGATTGTAAAATTTTCTTACATTAACCATCTATTCTTCACTTTTATTCAATGGCTACAACATTATTTGAAGATGTTTTTCCTCAAAGCAATGATACTCGGTTGGTTCTGGAATCAGACCCCCCCCAAAAAAAAAATCCCTTACTCATTGTTGTCATGGGGGACTTGGGAGATGGAGGATCATGCATACCTTGAATCTGAGCCTTTGCTTCAACAGATTTCTTTTCTTCTCCCCCTTTTTCCTTCTCTTCATCCCCTTCTGTTCACTTATCATAAATGTTGTCATTTTTACCCTTTTTGCCACAATGCATTATCATAATTCTATACTTTGGCCTCAAGCCCCACCCTATCACTGTATTTGAATATGCTGCTAATGACCTTAGATGTTGACACAGCGGAAAATGGTCAATAAATGCAATACAGAATCTGGAATTTAAGTAGTGTGAGTTATGAATAGGCATAACATGTCACTGGCAAAGGAACAGTGCTGGATTGACTATTCGGTAAGTACTGAAAGCACATGCTTATGGCAGTGATGAAGGCCATTGCCACAGAGCGCTGCTACCATAGACGTAGCCATCCAAGTTTAGGAAATTCGGGTGCTATAAAAGGACCTAGACACCATATTTCAAAACCAGGTTTGTATAATATTTGCTTTATGTAATTACACCCTGTCAACCAGCTTTCAAGGCTTCATGAGACAGAAATCATGGTTTGTTGTTGAAATGGTTGTATATAAAAATGAACCAATCTGCGCAGTAGGTGACCAAACCCAAGCATCTTCAAAAAGACAATAATTATTGCAGTAAGACACATGGGGCCGCCATTTCCCCCTCCTGCAGGTCTTGCCATCGCATTTACCTGTTTTCTTTCCCTTCGCCATTTCATTTGTCTCTCTTACTTTCTCCTTTTTCTCCTCCTCTTCTCCTTCTCCCTCTCCTATTCTCCTTCTCCTTCTCCTCCTCCTCCTCCTCCTCCTCCCCCCTCCCCCTCTCCTCCTCCTCCTTCTCCTCCTCCTCCTCCTCCTCCTCCTCCTCCTCCTCCTCCTCCTCCTCCTCCTCCTCCTCCTCCTCCTCCTCCTCCTCCTCCTCCTCCTCCTCCTCCTCCTCCTCCTCCTCCTCCTCCTCCTCCTCCTCCTCCTCCTCCTCCTCCTCCTCCTCCTCCTCCTCCTCCTCCTCCTCCTCCTCCTCCTCCTCCTCCTCCTCCTCCTCCTCCTCCTCCTCCTCCTCCTCCTCCTCCTCCTCCTCCTTTTCCTCCTCCTCCTCCTCCTCCTCCTCCTCCTCCTCCTCCTCCTCCTCCTCCTCCTTTTCCTCCTCCTCCTCCTCCTCCTCCTTTTCCTCCTCCTCTTCCTCCTCCTCTTCCCTCTTCTTCTCCCTCCTTTTCTCCTTCTCTTTATCCTCTTCCTACTCCTTCTCATCCTCATCCTTACCCTCCTCCTTTTTCTTCTCCTTTTAGTTCTCCTCCTTCCTCTTCCTACACCTCTTTCGCCTCTTCCTCCTCCTCCTCTTCTCACATTTCTACACATTTACATATTTACACACTTACACATGTATATAGATATATTTACATAAATATCTATCTATCTATCTGTATATTTATCTCTCTATATATATTATATACATATGTAAACTTACATATACATATATAATATATATATATATATATATATATATATATATATATATATATATAAATATAAATAAATATATAAATATATATATATATATATATATATATATATATATATATTAGTGTGTGTGTGTGTGATGTATATGTGTATGTTTATGTATAACTGGACATATATGTATATGTATGTGTGTGTGTGGAATTCATGTCAAACAAACTGCAAGTAGAACAACGAAGGGAAGTACAGGAAAACACACGTGTGTTCTTCTGTACTTCCCCTCGTTGTTCTACTGGCATATATATATAGATACATATATATTTATGTATATATATATATATATATATATATATATATAGAGAGAGAGAGAGAGAGAGATAATTTACATATATACATGTATATACATACATATATACATAGATATATACATATATATGTATGCATATGTATAGTATATGTGTATATATATGTACATACATACATATATATATGTATATATATATATATATATATATATATATATGCATATGATGTATATGTATTTATATATGTATATGTATGTGTGTATATATAATGTATATAGATACATATGTATATATCTATGATATATATACATATACGTGTGCATTTATGTATATGTATACGTATACTTATATATGAATGTATACATGTATATATGCACATGCGCATATATGTGTATACATATATGTATATATACATATATGTGTATGTATAAATATACATATATATATATACATATGTTTACACATATACATAATTATACACATTGTTATACATATACATATATACAGTATATATATACATATATGTATATGTATATTTTGACTTTTGATCATTTTTAGTGACTAAAGAGTAACTGGCAACACACCTATTTTTTCTCTTCGAAATAAAACATATGTTTTATAAATTTCAGAAAAAATATATCTTACTATGGCAAATTAATAAGTTCTAATGAGAAAGTGCAACTCTTATCAACAATTTGATTATTTCGATTATATGATACGAAACAATAAAAAACACGTTTTCGCTCATGCAAGGGATAACATTTTTTAAAACCGGTAAACAAAAATAAGTTGTCATTTTTTCTCTCAAAAGATGCAAAACAATAAAACAAATATTATCTATTACCTCAATCACAGGCAGGGATAAGTCGCTGTTATATTTCTTATAAATTTCATTAGGATATACAACAAATTATTATATCAAAGTGATCACCTCTGCTGACGTCACAAAGTAAAAGCGCGGGAATATTGCAACCTTTCAAGGCCCCATGATTCGTTTCCAAATAAATTAATTGTCTAATAGTTACCAACACTAAATAAATATGATGCATTTGGAAAAACGGCTACCTATTTGAACATCTATAAACATATGTGACACAAAGGTAGCGCCATATTGCAAAGGAAGAAGAAACGGAAAATTCTGAATAATTGTGCTGAGTAATCATTCTGAGTAATCACTGTCTGGGCGAATTTCAGTAAATATTCAAAGTTCCTTCGCTCGGCCGATCCCGACGGTATTGGTATCGACAGATTCCTCTCGCCCTCTACAACCCTAATAAATAGAAATCATGCCGCGGACCCCCCCCCCCCCACACACACACACACACACCCAAGAGACCCACATTTTCGGCCCTGATAGCAGGGTAGGGCATAGTACCAGGGAAATTACGTGTAAAATATGAATAATGTACAGAAAATTGGTCAACATATAGTCAAGTGTGTACCTCTGTCCTGTCGTGCATACGAGGGTGGGGGTGGGGGGCCGTTGCCTCCCATGGGGGGGGTCGCAGAGGGTATCCCCCCTTCATGAAACAATAGAGTGATTTACTAGAGTGACGTATTTCGTGTATATTATTAATATTTTCCCGCAATTTCACTGGTACCTTTCATGCCCTCCCCTCCTATCGGG
>NC_061836.1:33353577-33356077 GCF_019202785.1 Penaeus chinensis
GGAGAGGGGAGAGAGAGAGAAAAAAACCAAATAAAACCTACCCAAACTGAGGGAAGCAAGACATGCAAAAAACTTGCGGGGAACCCAGCGGGGAGAACTCTTTTTTTCATTCACAAAAACAGAAAACACCGCCCCCACGCGCCAAAACAAAAAAAAATACGCGCCCCAACCCCCAGACACAAAACCCCGCGGGTTATTATAACCCCTCATCTTTTCTCCTTTTTCCCTTTATCACCACCATCATTATCATAAATTATCTTTAAATTAAATCACATCATAAACATCATCACCATCAAAAAATTATAAATCAAATCACATAATAAACATGACATCATCTTCTTTATTGTTTTTTTCCCCATTATTACCCTAAATTATTTCATCCGAGGAACTTTGGAAATCAAAACCCCTTAAATTTCAACTATTAAAATTTGGGAATTAATCAGCAGACACGCAGCAACAAGAAAAAAAAAATAAAAAAAAAAAAAAAAAAAAAAAAAAAAAAAAAAAAAAGGGAAAATCCCCCAAAAAGTCTCCTTTCCTTGCTGGGGTCACCCCCCCCCCTCCCCTCCTTTTCGGGGGCCCCGCTGATGACCCCCACGGGGAAAAACTCTGACCCCGGTAAAGGGAAGGGGAAGACCCGGGGACAAGGGGTAGCCTGGGGGAATTGCCGTGTTTTTTCGGGGGTGAAAATTTGGGAGGGGAGGGAGATAGGGGAAAAGGGGGGAAAGGGAGGGGGAAAGAGGGGGAAAGAGGGAAGGGGGGGGGGAAGGAGAGGAGGGGGGGAAGGGATGGGAGAAAAGGGAGGGAGGGGGGGGAGCCGGGGGAGAAAAAGGGAGAAAAAGGAAAAGGAAAAAGGGAAAAAGGTTAGAGGGAGAGAGGGAAAGGGGAAAAAGGGGGGATAGGGGAATAGGGGGATAGAGGGGAGGAGAGGAAGAAAGAGAGAGAAAGGGGAAGAGAGAGAGGTGGGTTAAGAAAGGAAAAAGGATAAAAAGGAAAAGGGAGAGACAGAAACAGAGAAAAAAGCAAGAAGAGACAGAGAAAAGGAGAGAGGGAGACAGAGACAGAGAAGAACCAAAAACTGTAACCTTTATAAATCTACGAGAGAGAGACAAGGGATCAATTTCACACGAATTGGCCCCCAATTTGGTCTTCAAATTGCCCTTTTTCCACGCAAAATTTTAGTTTGGGGGTCGTGCATAGGGGAACTTTTTCCCAGCATGCGTCAAATTGAACACCATAGTCACGTTTTTTTAACTGCGCCCCGGGAACAAGGAGGCAACTTTGCCAATAAATGACAAAAAATTTAACATTTAACGGGCTTCATATCCTCAGTTCTGAACAAAGCAGGGGGAAAAAAGGGCAAAAATTCATTTAAAATTCGACGTTCCCCAAAAAGGCAGACGCACACCACGGGAATTTCCTGTGCAACGGATATTGCAACTTGGGCGAGCTGTTGTCTGTCTTGAAAATTTCCGTGGAGGAAGATTGATAATGGTGGCAGTGGTATTAGCAGGGATGATAGTGATAGAAGGAATAATGATAGTGATTGCTATATGCAGGGTACTTAATTCTACAGAAATTGCGACAGTGAACTTGACATTTTAACACCCGGGGGCAAAAATGCAGAGAACCCTTTTAAAAGAAATAAGGGTTTTAATACGAGAAACACTGAATTATATAAAACAAAAAAAACAAACACAACCCAAAACACAAAAACACACCAAACCCCACACAAAATCACAAAACACCCAAAAAACCCCCCCCCCCAAAAAAAAAAAAACCCAAGGTTCCAAAACACACCCCCACACACAAACACCCCAAAACACACACACAAAAACAAAAACCTCCCCCCAAACACACACACCCCACACACACTAAAAACAAAAACCCACACACACACACCCACACAAAAAACACCACACCCCACACAACCCCAACACGCACACCCACCCCACACAGACAACAAATATAATATTTATTTTTATTTTTTATAAATTATTTATATAATATATTAAAAAATTTATATATATTAATAAAAATGAAAACTCATTTTGGTTGGCTGGGTTTGCGTCAGCCCCGAAACAAAAATCCTTCGTGGTTTTTCTCTCAGCCACCTCACACCTCGGAGAAACCCCGCGCGCCTACCGCCCCCCCTGCCCAGGGGGCCCAGCTGAAGGGGGTGCGGGCGGAAATTAACGGGGGTGACACAACGCAAAAAAGATGTTCCGCTCCCCCATCCGCCCCCCGCCCCCCGCCCCTTGTCACATCTACCCCCCCCCCCCTACAAAAAATAAAAAAAATAAATCCAGGCGGGTTTTTCGATCCCCCTTTACGACGGGGCGAAACCCCGGGGGGCGGCGATGACGACGGCCCGGTGTCTCTCACAAGCTGAGTGAGAAATCCTCCTGCTTTTGATGGTGGCTTCTGTTTGATCCCTTTTGAACGATCCACGAAAAAACTCACGCCAATTGGGGGGTTTCCCAAATTTTCTTTTGGGGGA
>NC_061836.1:33361077-33363577 GCF_019202785.1 Penaeus chinensis
ATGTGTGTGTGGGACTGTATAGGCGTGTGTGTTTATGTGTGTGGGACTGTATAGGCGTTTATGTTTACGTGTGCGAGGTGTGTGATGTGTGATCCACACGTTTGCTCGTCCATGCGTGCGTGTGGGTTTCCAATCGTCATGAGGGAAATTATGCTATGCCCTTCATGAAAAAGAAACAAACAAACAAAAACAGTATTGTAATTCTCGTTACATTTACATTTAACGCACCTTCCTGTAAAAAAAAAAGATGTTCAATGCTGGTCACAAAAGCGTATGATGAATAGGATTGACGGGCTTACTAGGTTATTGACTCGATTGACGAGTTGACTAACAGACTGGCTTGGTGCCGCGTTAGCAGAGTGCCTGGCGTGTGGCACGGCGATGTAGCTGGCTTGGTTTGCTGGATAACTGGCTGAATATCCTGGTTGACAGCCCTGATGTCCGGCGGGCTTCCAGAACGGCTCGCTAACTCAGTCTAACTAACGTGATATTCGCCCCCGAATTACCGGCAAATACGGAGTTTCATTTCCATATTTACTCTTGACTTCATAAGCTTCCAATTTGACGCTGTTGTGCACAAGGCTGCTCTATTCTCAACGACTGGTCTTTTTTGTCGATTTCATATTATTTTCTGACTTGGGACTGTTCGGTCAGCCATAACGATGTACTGTAGGTTAACATCACTGTTCTATTTTTTCACTGTTATTTTGGAGACGGTGATGAATGTTAGTCTGCTAGCTGGTTTGTTATGGTGTCTGTGCTGTTCACGTGCGAGAATAATTGTATTATCGCCGTGTGATTTATAGTTCGTGGCCTGTGTAAAATGGTGTGCCGTACTTGTAACATCAAAATTTCGGAATGTTAAAAGTTCTGTTAATTTTGCCGCGCCATTAAACAATATACATGTCCGGTCCATTAAACTGTAAATACAATTATTTTTATTACTCTCATGCAGTACGAGTATTTTATTCCGCATCGTTACGAGTGCATTGTGTTAGGCAACAGGCCCTATTTCATTTGTGTTTCAAATTAAAGCAAGGAGCGCAGATTAACAAAGAGCATATCGGGTGCGAGGTTTGAGAGTGGCCGTATATTCAATCTCATTCCCTCATGACACATTTCGAGCGGCAGGAACACGGGGTTAAAAGCTCTCCCAGCCTTTGTCAAGGTTGCGTTCAAATGGATTTTTAATGGGCGTGAATGGAACATGAATAGCGGCATCAAAATATGAAGTTGGTTGTTGTTGTTGAATGATATCCCTATGTGCTGGTAGGATGGGGACGGAAGCTGGTCTTGATTTTTGGGCAAAGGATTCATACGTAATGTTTAATGGTGGCGAGGGCTACCCGCGGAAGACACACCGTCACATGCACATAAGACCAAACACACAAATATGTAGTAATCACAAACACGCACGCACACACACACACACACACACACACACACACACACACACACACACACACACACACACACACACACACACACACACACACACACACACACACACACATACACACACACACACACACATACACACACACACACACACGCACACATATAATATATATATATATATATATATATATATATATATATATATATATATATATATATATATAGAGTATGTGTGTGTGATATATAGCACGCGTTTGCTCGTCCATGCGTGCGGACCCCATTCGTCATGACGGGAAGTATTCTGTGACCTTCATGGCGTTGAAACCCCTTAGTAATGTAAGTCTCGTCATGAGTACTTTCAGCGCCTCCCTGCACGAATCCAGCCTTAAATGTCGGTCATAAACACACCAGTTATATCATTGCCATTGTCTCTCGCTCGAGTAAACATTCCTTGAATTTCTCTATTGAATCTAATTGTCTATTAGATATATCTTTCTCTATTTTGTTATGCGAACTGATCCGAACCGAGAGACATTTACAGAACGTGCTTTCAAAGCAGACAAATGAGAAGAAAATAAATTGAAAAAATCTCGTACGTTTTATTGCTGTGTTCTTGTGATGTTGCTTAGTCTCTCTCTGCCTCTGTAATGGTTGGGTGGCCAGGGAAAGAATACGGAACGCGACGTCACAGAAAACGCGCACATCACCATTGTCATTTTGCTGTGCTGAGGAGCCCAACGCTGACGTGCCACGGATGGTGTTGTTCTTCTTCTTTTCTCTCTTTCTCTCTTTCTTTTTCTTTTTCTCTGTATTTCTCTCTTTCCTTTTATTTCTCTCTCCCTCTCTCTCTCTCTCTCTCCCTCTCCCCACTCTCTCTCTCTCTCTCTCTCTCTCTCTCTCTCTCTCTCTCTCTCTCTCTCTCTCTCTCTCTCTCTCTCTCTCTCTCTCTCTCTCTCTCTCTCTCTCTCTCTCCTCTCCTCTCTCTCTCTCTCTCTCTCTCTCTCTCTCTCTCTCTCTCTCTCTCTCTCTCTCTCTCTCTCTCTCTCTCTCTCTCTCTCCCTCTCTCTCTCTCTCTCTCTCTCTCTCTCTCTCTCTCTCTCTC
>NC_061836.1:33371077-33376077 GCF_019202785.1 Penaeus chinensis
TTTTTCGTTTTATTATTATTATTTATTATTATTATTATTTTTTTTTTGGGGGGGGCAGGTTTGTTTGGAATATAATTTCTTATTCCAGTTCCTTTTAAAAAAAAACTATAGAGACTGATGTTCGCTAAGTTCATTCAGCTCTTTATCTACCTATCTACTACTCCGGCATCTATTTCTTAGTTTAGTTTAGTCCTTTATTTACCACCCTGGCTAACTGCACGGGCGTAGGTAAGCTGTAGTACATTTGATGCATAGTTATAACATTATATAATGGCTTTACATTTGAAATTTTAGGTCATACCATTATTATGATAAGTACTATATCAGTTAAAGAAAAGGAACAGTTACACGGTCCTTTATCCACTCATCTGCCACGCCGGCGTACAGCTTGGGTGTGGAAAGGCATTGCTTCATTTGATATGCGGTCATGTGATACTGCATTCCAAATTTAGGATACAGCATAAGCATATCTTCTAAGACATCAGATGATTTGAAATGCTTCTCCGTACCTCATGCTAGGTGGTCTGAAAGGCTGCAACACATGGCACTCTGAGATATAATGTATAAGTGCTCGCTTATATTCTGACCTGCCAATACAATCTATATCCAAGCCTAATTCTTGCGGTCACAATATCACACTATCTTGTTCTTGTTTTATATAAACCACAGAATAATGAATCTGGCGTGAACCGGTCATAGTGCTTTATGCTACAGCTTTCAGAGCGGTCCGTCGTTGACTTTAGGCGTGTAAAATCCGAAGAGTTGTGGCCGGGGTGGGCTCGGGTTTACCGTTCGTTCGTCCAGCATATAGAGACTTTCACTTTTCAAATGGTTACCTCCTTTGCACTACCTTCTTTGCTGACGTTTAGAAGGTCTGTTAAAGTGAAAATGGCTGTTCGGTGTATTGGCAAAGTGATGTTTTATTTTTTCCAGGGAAAAATGAAAATACAATTTGTATTATTTGCACGTTGATTGTACATGGATCTTTCGAGAGCATAAGGTTTTACGAAAAGTGATAATTAACTAACGTATTAAATAATCCTAACATTTAGAATCCTAACATCTAACATCTACAAGTGAACAAGTCAACTTAATATTTCTTATTCTTTCCTAACCCTTTTTTCGCTGCACAAGCCAACTTCCAGGTACGCGTATGATTAGGCCCCCCCCTTTTCGCCACCATGCATGTGAAACCACGGCCACTTATACCCCGGCAACAAGACACACTTAATCACAATCCTATGGAGCTAAGGATGAGGTTAATCAGGTATCTGTGTCACTAATTAGCGTTTCGTAGTCCTTGTATCGGGGTTATCCTTCAAAACCGGATTCTTGAACTAAAGCCATGCGTTCTATTCTTGTTTTCTCCGAGACTTAACTATTGTAAGTAATTATCCATGCTTCTTTAACATTTAGGATGTGTTTTTTGTTTTTTTGTTTTATCTTAAAGGGAGTACTGTACGCAACGTGCATATGGCCTGAAACATGTCAACGTAGTAAGAAAAACGACATTGCCTCATCACTTGATTTTTCTCATGGCCTTCAGTGGAGAATATTTTGAGGAATCACATGAAAAAAAGGATAGTTAATCTAACTTCTTGGTGTTGTTTTACTAATTAAAAGACTAATGTTCCTTCAAAGTCCACCTTACGAAACTTAAATCTGCGCCATAAGCCAGTGTTGAAACCTGGTTCGATACAATTCACAAACCTGTAAATCTACTTTCACTTTCAAAGGTGTGTTACAGAAAACGGGAAGCTGCAATGGCGAGGGAAACTGTTTTAGACCTTTTTTTAAATTATTTTATCACGTTTGCGCCATCAAGCTGAGGATTAACCGATATTGTGTTTGCTACCTACTTGTACTTATACGTAAGTGCTTTTTATTCATCCTCTGTATGGCGAAGATGATACTTGTAACCATTGGTGTGTTTAGGGTATTAAAATTTAGTTTTTTTTTTCATGGTTATAGTATTTCCCTTTTTGAATGATCAACATCAAGTTCATGAACTCCAATTTATATGTTTTATTATATATGGGTTCTCTATGAAGTAAGATTGTAATACTTATAAGCATCACTCATTTCTGTCCGTAAATGCACGACCTTCGAGACGCGATAACGGTTAAATGGAGTTTCGATGCTTAGGAAAACAAACACACGTACTAATCTTCTCTAATGAATTCAGATATACCTATTCCATATGTAAAAAGTGCATGTGTGTATATGTGTATGTTTATACATATACATATATATACATATATACATACATATATATACATATATACATACATATATATACATATATATGTATATGTATATATATGTATATAATACACACACACATGTATACATATATATATACATATGTGTGTATATATATATACATATTTGTGTGTATATATATATTATATATATAAAGTATTTTTTTGTTATTTGGGATCGTGGATAACTGATGATGGGAAACGTGATCCAGAAATGAGAGCACGAATTGCAATGGCAGAAGCAGCCCTTAGTAGAAGGAAAGAACTGTAAAGCAGGAATATGAGTCAGAGTGTGAAGAAAAAGATTGCGAAAGCTTTGGTCTGGAGTGAGCTCTTGTATGGATCAGAAACACGGACAATGAAAAGCGGACATGTTCAGAGAACAGAGGCTTTTGAAATGTGCGTTTGGAGAAGGAAGGGAAAATAAGCTGGACAGAGAGGAAGACCAATGAAGAGGTCCTATCAGTGCTGAGAGAAAAGGGACAATTTGAAAGGATTTTCAAAACCAACAAGAGAGGGATTGGACATGTCTTATGGGTTATTGAAGGAGGTGATTGAAGGAAGACTAGCTGTGAAATACCAAAGGGAAGGAAAAGACTGGGCATGCTGAGTGAATTTAAGGAAGATGGGTATGCCAGTTTGAAGAGGAGAACAGAGAACAGAGTGTCATGTAGAGAATGGATGCTAAAAATAGGGCTGGCGTAGGACAGCGCTTGAGTGATATATTTATATATCTATACATATACATATACATATCCATATCTATCTATATATATGTATGTATGTATCTGTCTACCTATCTATCAATCTATCTCTATCTATCTATCTATATATATGTATCCATCTATCTATCTATCAATCTATCTATCTATATATATTGGGCAGAATTTGCTTTCCAGAACACGAACAATATCATAGACAATAAAACAACTACAAACAGTACATCATATGATCAAGAAGTATATTTCTGGAACTATAAATCCTATATATAGATTATATATAGACATATATGTATATGCATATATATGAGGGGGGGGGGGAGTGTGCATATATATATATATATATATATATATATATATATATGTATGTATGTAGGTGTCTATACATTTATATATATATATATTCATATATGTATGTATAAATATATGTATATATATGTATATATATGTATATATATGTTATATATACAAATGAACACATATTCATGTATGTATATATATATATATATATATATATGTGTATATATATATATATATATATATATATACACATATATATAATATACACGCACACTCAACACTGAAACACACTAAAATATATGTATATATATAAGTATATACATAATACTTATATGTATATAGTGTATATATACATGTGTATATATACATATTCATATGTATATGTATATCTACACACACATATATACATACACGTACACGTAGATATATATATGTATCTATACATATATATGTATATGTATATATATATGTATATGTGTATGTGTGTGTATATGTATGTATATATATAATGTATGTGTACACATATGTATATACATATTGTAATCTATACACATATGTATGTATATGCAGTATATGGACACCCACAAGCTCGTGCAGACCTACTCACCCAGATGTGTAAATATTTCAAGTGTGACCGATAAATGGCAGTGAACACATAAAATATCTTCCCATCAAATATGTTCATAAACATTCGCGTCTTTAGAACAAGAAAAGCCAACATATTTCTTACTGAGGATTTATATGTGACAGGAATACCTAATTTGTACCAAGACAGTTTACAGCAACTCGGAGTCGAATGCAAAATATAATGAATCATAAATCCCAGTGTTTCAAAGGCATCCACAATCCCTCTGGTTCACACAAGTGCGAGCCAGTGTATTACTGGCAGGTGTTCAGTACAGGTGTTTATGTTGGTGTATGTAGGGTGAAGTATTGCTTCATCGCGGCACAAAGTGTTAGCTGTTATTATCAATAAGTTTGTGAAGATGTCGAGAACGGAGTGTTTTCAAAGTGCAGAAACGTATTCTCAGTGGAAGAGGAAGTTCGTATACGATCTTGTAAATGCTTCATATTTTTCTGTCTTTGGATATACGTGTTTCGGTGATGCGGCTGCGGCGGCGTCTTGTCCCGACGGTAAGCACTGGTCTTCGGCGATGCTGCGGCCAGGCCTGTATTAGCTCCTTTTTCCTGCATGTGAGGATCGCCCAGCAACCTTCGGCCTCCCTTAGCCACACCCAGATACCTGCAGCGACACCAGTGTTTTTGTTTTCGATGTTCGCAGCTCTGAGCGGTATATTGCACAACGAAAGTGTAGTGATGTAACTGATATAAGTACGTATATATATATATATATATATATATATATATATATATATGGTTGTGTGTGTGTGTGTGTTTGTGTGTGTGTGTGTGTGTGGTAATACACCTACATTTCTAAGCCGCTGACATAATATAATAAAAAGAAAACTAACAGGAACACGATCGTTACTCCTGCAAAATATTCTTCGCTTAGCAGTGCCTTCTCAGTCCTTCACAGACGACGCGTAGGAAGGCGAGGAGAGGAAGGGGGGGGGGGGGGGGTGCAGTACGATAGGGAAGAGGGGGGGGGGGGGAAGGAACTCATTACCTCGAATCCCCTTTCGCGCTGATCATTGGGATTTAATCGCGAGAAGAAATAGCATCACGAGGCGCTAATGATACACAGGTGCCAAGTGTTTTT
>NC_061836.1:33378193-33380693 GCF_019202785.1 Penaeus chinensis
ACTATTGCACAGTAATCATCATCAGCACTCCTGTTTTCCTGTTGTCGGAACCCCGGCGAAGGAGGGAACAGCAGGATAATGAAGGATACTGTTGAAGGCTAATTTGTGCTGAGATTAAACGTCGGTATTTCTTGGGAGTCAAATTTTACTCATTTCCAATTGTTTTTATTTTCATTAGAGGTTGTTGATGGTAACCAAAATGAGGCAGATATAAGTGATGAATAAAACAAATGAAATTAAAAGTAAAAGAGAATAAGAATAATATAAAAGAAAAACAAATATTCATGATGATAACAAGAGATAGCGAGAGCAAGAAAACAACAGCCTCGATAATGACAATGCTGATAATGATGATAATAATGATAATGATAATTTCGTTGATAACGATAACGATAATAGTAACAGTAATGAAGGATAAAAATATGATAATAATGAGAAACACAATAACGGTAGAAATATATGGGACTTATATCGGAATTCTAGAAAAAAAGGAGAGACGATAAATAGAATAAAAAGAAAAAAAAAAAGACAAAGACAGGAAATAAAATATAAAAAGAAGTAAAAGAGGAAAATATACGAAACAAAAACACGATACAGAAGAAAAGGAAAAAAAAAAAAAACACGAATTAGAAGAAAAGAAAAAACAACAACCACGAATTGGAAGAAAAAAAGAGAAAGATAGGAAATTAAAAAAAAAAAAAAAAAAAAAAAAGAGAAGACACAAGGAGAAGAGGGAAAAACCAGACAAACAGGAAAATCCGATAGCTCCCCATCCACGGGTTCGGTCGGCATGAGGCACACATTACGGAAACGCGTGCGACTTCTGGCCGAGGGAAAGCACTAATTGACAGGTAGCTTTCCCAGGTAATGAGTCGGCTCAAGAATGCTGTGACTTGTGTTTGGCATCCGGGAAGAGAGAGGGGGGGGGGGGAGTGGGGGGAGGAGGGAAGAAGAGAGAGAGGGAGGGAAAGGGAAAGAGAGAGAGAGAGAGAGAGAGAGAGAGAGAGAGAGAGAGAGAGAGAGAGAGAGAGAGAGAGAGAGAGAGGGAGGGAGGGAAAGAGGGAAAGGGGGGTAGGGAAGAAGAGAGGGAGGGAGGGAAAGGGAAAGGGAAAAAGAGAGAGAGAGCGCGAGAGAGGGAGAGAGATATTAAAAGGAAGAGAGAGAGAGAGAGAGACAGAAACAGAAAGATGGGAAGGGATGAGGGGAAAGGGAAAACAGAGGTCGATGGAAAGGAAAAGGGAATATTAATTTGGCTCGTTATGTGGTGCGTTTGAGGGAGAGAGAAGCATGGGAGACGAAAGGAAACGAAAGAGAGAGAGAGAAAGAGTGAGAATGAGAATGAGAGAGAGAGAGAGAGAGAATAAGGAAGAGAAGGATGTTTCCCTAAGAGAGAGAGAGAGAATGTCAGACGAAGGGAAACGATAGAGGAAGAGAGAGGGGAAGAGGCAATGAGAGAGAGAGAATGAGAATGGGAGACGAAGGAAAACGAGAGAGAGAAATATAGGGAGAGAATGAGAAAAAAAGAAATCGTAAGAGAGAAAAAAAGAAGAAAGAACGGAAGATGAAAGGAAACAACATAAAGGGAGGAGGCAAATGAAGAAACTTTCCTCCGGCACTTTCTCTTCCTAAACAACGTAAATATCTCTTTCATTTCTCCCTCCCACTTCGGTATCTTTTCTCTCTTCACTCCGGATATTTTACCTTAACCGTTATTACCGTTGTTTTTGTAATGGGACTAGAAAAAATACAATAAGAAATGCAATGAAAAGAGAGAGAATAGAAAGACGGATTTTCCTCGTATTTTCCTGATGAAGAGGAGACTTCCTTTGATTTTCCGTTTTCTATTCTATTTTCGTATTATTCGCAATTCAGACTTTCTCTTCCGTCTTGATATACGGTTTATGAGTCACGTCTTTATTCTTTAAAGAGTCAGGCGAGCTTTCTACATTTTGTACATCCGTAATTTATATAACTATATTTTTAATCTTTTTTGTAGGGTATCGTAAGATGCTTCCCGTTTTCTTTTCTAAAAAATGATACAAGTTTTCCCATTTTCTCTACATTGACAAGATATATTTCCCGTTTTCTTTACTTTTGCAAGTCACGTAGTTACTAACTATTTACTTTTACTTTTCTTCTCTGACGTTTGTTTATTTTGTTCCTCTCTATCCATATTTTTTTCTCCATTCTAATGATAAAACTTGACTATTTCTTGTTCACTTTCGTGCGACTGGCTAAGGATTATATTTTTTTGTACCCGAATGCCATGTATATTATTCATGGTATAGAATTTAACGATTCATCTATTATACTTCACTCTTCTCGATTTTGCTTAACGTGTTACATATTGAACGCAAGCACAGTATCTTGTGCACGAGATGGAAGGGAGCATATCCATAATATGAATTGAAAATGAACGTAATTTTCAATTCCTTTTGTGGCTGTGTTTCTTTCACTTTTTCCATTTCCATTCTTGATTTGGCGTAATATTTGACATATG
>NC_061836.1:33388193-33395693 GCF_019202785.1 Penaeus chinensis
CCCTCTGGCTGTGGCACCCCCCACCCCCTCCGCGGCACTTCCTAGTCCCTGCAAGTCACGCCATTTCTTTTGAGTCGATATTATCCTTCGTTTTTTTCTGTTTGTTTTTTTTTTCGCCACCTTTTCCCCATTAGGTGTCTAATTTATGAATCGTTTTAAATTTCGTTACTTTTTTTTTTTTTTTTATCTCTCTCTCTCTCTCTCTCTCTTTTATAAATCCGGGATTACATTAAGTTAGGATTTGTTTTCGATTTGCTTTTAATTTTTTCATCTAACATGATCCTGGAATGAATTATCTTAAGCGAATTAGTGTGAGTGCAGTTTGCTTTTCGTAAACATCTATGCCTTTACCTAAGGTCAAAAGGCTCTCACTGTCTTGATGGCCTCGCGTCTGCTAAGGCACGTCTGTACGAGTATAAGGCTTCGTCCGTTCCTGTTTTGGGATATATTTTAGGTAAACCCCATATATATACATAAATACATACATACATATATATACATATATATATATGTATATGTATATATGTACAAACAATGTATATGTATGATATACAATATACATACATATACATATACACACACACACATACACATACACACACAAAATAAAAACAAACAAGCAGACAAACACAAACACACAAAAGAAACACATGCACTCAATTCTCTCTTAATTGCCATTACTCTCTGACCACACACTAGCATGATTAGTTTCTTTTCCAATAATTTCCCTTCCCGACGTAGCCCCCCCCCCCCCCCTCCCGTGCCGGATAACTAAGTAGGACAAGCCATATGTCTCCGTGAAACTCTCAGCCGGAAGTCACTTTCATTTTTGTGAACCGTAGATGCATTCGGCGATCTCCGCGCGGTTTGGAGGTCTAGGATAGGACATTTTGATAAGGAAATAGTAGAGATGGTGAATGAAAATATACAAAGAAGAGAAATTAAATAAATATGGAAGAGGTATGGGAAGAAAGAGAATTTTAAAAATTGAGTGAGACGAGGAATTGAATATACAAAAATAGAGAGTAAATAAAAAAAAAGTATGGGAAGATAGAAAAAAAGGGTTGAGATAATGAATGAAATATACAAGACAAATAACTAAATATAATGGTCTTTGTTTCATTTTTTTTCGGGGAGGGGATAGTGGGGGTACAAAGTTTCAAGGTCGTTTTATATGGAGTTCGAGACGTGGTATTAATTTCTCTGGAAAAGGGAAGGAATTTTATCCCTTGAACCGTAAAAAAGATTTTTTTTTTTTTTTTTTTTTTTTTTTTTTTTTTTTTTTTTTTTTTTTTTACACACGGTGAAAAGACGTATATAAAACTAGCACGGTATGACACAGCAGAACCGAGAACCATTTCATTAATCCAGAAATATTACTTTACTTTCTTACGCATAAAATATCACAGGCATTTGATTAAAGCTAATATAATGAAAGGATGGAATTAATGACCCAGTTCTGCAAAAAGGCAGATGGTCGGACCCTCAGAGAGCGAGCGTCACCTTTCATCTCGTGTGCGATTCGCGAGAGAAAATTACATGCAAATTCGACCGTTATGGCGCGAACCCGTGGCAGGCCGAGGAAGCACTTGGGTCGGGGAACATTCATTTTTTAAAAGTCTGGCCTGGATTTTGGATATTTTGAACGTAAAGGAAAAGAGAGGGAGAGAAGGAGAGGGAGAGGGGGAAGGGGAGGGGGAGGGAGGGAAGGAGAGGGAGAGGGGGGGAGAGGGGAGAGGGAGAGGGGGAAGACGAGGGGGAGGGAGGGAGAGGGAGGGAAGGAGAGGGAGAGGGGGGAAGTGAGGGAAGGAGAGGGAAAGGGGGAAGGCGAGGGGGAGGGAAGGGGAGGGAGAGGGAGGGAGTGAGGGAAGGAGAGGGAGAGGGGGAAGACGAGGGGGAGGGAGGGAGAGGGAGGGAAGGAGAGGGAGAGGGGGGGGGAGCGAAGGAAGGAGAGGGAGAGGGGGAAGGCGTGGGGGAGGGAGGGAGAGGGAGGAGAAGGAAAGAGAGGGAGGAGGAGGGAGGGAAGGAGGGAGGGAAGGAGGGAGAGAGAGAGGTAGAGAGAAAGAGAGAGAGAATGGAGGCGCGAATGATAATGGAATGATAAACCAAAAGAAGAGATACAAAATCAAATGAGAAGTACGAAGGACAGAACATCGAATGAAATAAGGAAAAAAAGGAAAGAGACAAATATAACCTTCAAAGATAAATGACATTAACCACCAAAGCTCTTATATATTTTTATGACAAATCGCCAAAAACGTTTTTACACATAACGAACACGAACCTGCAAGTGTAACACGGAAACAATGAGGGCGCAGTTAAATAAAGATGGCGTCCGGTCGCACTCCAGCTGCCGCGCCCGGCCTAACTGTTTTGTAACTGCGATTAAACTCATAATCCACGCCGTTCTATAATGCGCGTCTAAGCTGGAGTGTTGCCTCTGCAATTGCTCTATCGCCTAGTGACCGCGAAGGAGATTATGTCATGTCATTGTTGCTCTTGGCGAATAGGAAATCGCTTCGCCGACAAATGAAAATCGAGGCTGAGGGATCCTTGGTGTAAAGCTGCCGGCTGACGCGTTCGTTTTGATAACTTTCATGTATTGAGTTGTAGAAGTGTAGGTTTCTTTTATTGCTGAGATTATGTTTCGTTGTATGATTCATTTGATTGCCGAGAAGATTCTTTGATAATTTGGTAATTTCAAGCTTCCTCTCTATAAATTTGGTGTCATTATCGCTACATCGTCATTCTCATAGCTGTTATTACTTTTTTTTTTCTTTATTATAGTCGTTTTAGTATTATGATAATGAGTCTAGCAAGCAGTTTTGAATATAATTACCATTTGTTAATGAAAGAGGCAGGTCGGCTCCTAATTATATAATTACCAAAACTAATAGTTACATAAAAATGTTAAGTGTGTATCGCTTTTCTGCAAACTTCATAAATATTGTAGCATATTCTCTCATCACCGTAAGAGACATAAACACCTCTTGAAGAAAACAGAACAACACCAGTATCAACAACAACAAAAATAGTGACCGCATAATTTCAACAACCATTTCTTTTTTTCCGCGTATGATCCACGTCTGTCATGTCCCCCCCCCACCCCCCCACCCCCCCACCACCAACTTCGTTTGTTTACCGCGTTTTTAGCCATTCAAGCTTACCGGAAGGAGAAAAAAAGCAATTTCACCCAATTTTCACGCCGCGTGGTAAGCGGAGAAATTTCCGCCTTTCGCTCGACCCTATTAACTATTTTTGTCGATTTCGGCGGCGTGACACGGCGTATGGGAGCGAGAGGGAAAGGTGCGGCCGCCCAAGTCACTGTATGGTTAATAAGTGGCTGTCACTGCTATGACTGGCAAGTAGATGTCGCTGCTATGGCTGGTAAGTGGCTGTCACTGCTATGGTTGATAAATAGCTGTCACTGCTATGGTTGGTAAATGGCTGTCACTGCTATGGTTGATAAATGACTGTCACTGCTATGACTGGCAAGTAGTTATCACTGCTATGGCTGGTAAATGACTGTCCTTGCTAAGGCTGGTAAGTGGCTGTCACTGCTATGGTTGATAAATGGCTGTCAGTACTATTGTTGGTAAAGGACTGTCATTGCTATGGCTGGTAAATGGCTGTCACTGCTATGGCTGATAAATGGCTGTCACTGTCATGGCTGGTAAATGGCTGTCACTGCTATGACCACGGCGCATAGAGATGAGTCTGTACGAGACACTAACTCCACCTCATTAGAGTTTCTTTTCTGCAGCTCTGAGATATTATTAATACACCTTACCGGTTTTGAATTACACTTCTGGCACTTGAATTATGCGTCGGGGAGAAAGGGAGAAAGGAGGGAGAGACGAAGATAAAGAGGAAGCAGCGGCGCATCCTCCCAGAGCAAGATTATTCGTACGAAATGAACGGCCATTTCGCCCCCTGATTTATAGGCCAATTATAATTTCCGTTCGACTTTCGCGCCAACGTGCTTAGACCCTCGTGCGCTTGGCGTTTGTCAAGTGGCTGTTGCACGCTGGTTGCAATGGATTTTGTTGCAACGCATGGGCAACCAGTGGATTGAGAGGATATTTAAGATGAACTTCGGTATGTGAAAATGCGTTACGGAATGCTTCGTCGTTCATCGTGATAGATCATTTTTATTTTTCTTGTAAAGAATGGGCTGCGGGCGATTTCCTGGAGCAGTGTGTCGGAGAGATAGAGTCATCGTTTTTGCAGAAAGATGAAGGAGGGTTATTTGCGATGTATAAGGCTAATAACAAACTCTGCAATGTTAATGTTAGTTCAAAAGTTTTCACTTATAGGTAAGGCAATTCCTACACCTTATTAACAATCCAAATATCACAATTGCATTCCATTAAGAAAAGAGAAGAAAAAACACACGAAAAAGAAAGAAAAATACAGAAGCAAAAAGAAGAAAACGACAGGGAGAGAGCCGAGACTTCGAAAGAAAACGAAGAAGAGCAAGAAAAGCGTTAGCATATATATTTCTCTCTCTCTCTCTCTCTCTCTCTCGCGGGTGCCATCTGCTACGCCATTACCGCTTTCTCCAGGTTCGCGGACGGAGGAGCCCTGAGTTACACTTAAGGATTCGAAGCAGAGACATGGCGCCGCAGGACCTCCGACGAAGACCCTCGACGTAGTTGCTGGAAAGACAACCGTCTGAAGAACCAAGGACTTGTCTGCTATTCGGGGGTTGCGACTCTGACTCTACGTATATTTTTTGTTTCGATGTGATAGCTTCGGAGACTTATGTGTGGCGTTATTTATTAATTCATTTATTATTAATTTATATATTATATGTTAATGCGTTGGTTCTCGGATGATTCGTTTGTGAAATGGACGATTTCATTAGACCTTTATAAAGCGTTTTATGGACGAAACACGTTGTCTAGTGATAGTTTGTGGATCTCATATGTATGTTTAATTGAGTTGAGACAATTTGAATAAGGAAAGTTTGAAATAAGGAACATTATATATGATATTATTGGGGAAAAAGTGATAAAGTGTACATTAATATTAGATAATCGTGAATGCAAATGACAACAGAATGTCGTAATTATAAAAGAATTCGTCCAATGAAGAAATACAGTTGATTTTGATATTAGAAAAGGCAGAGAGATCTGAGTGCCGGTATCGTCCCTCGTTGGAAATTCTCCTTTCTTCGCCCGGGCCTGACCTGAAGGAGGCGCAGCATGGTCCTCGGGAGCCTGCCATGGGGCTCGACGTCCCTGGAAGAGAAGTGGTCGGGTACAGTGCCCGGCCTGCCCGACCCGCCCTCCACCCTCGACCAGATCTTGGACTACATGACGGACAAAGCGGAGGCGTTCGTGGTCAGTATCACAGCTACCGCCATTACCGCCAACCATGCGAATGTGATGATGGAGCCTAGACTTTAAGATTAAGATGTCTGTAACTTATTAACCATAACAATGTCTGGACTTCAGTTTAACATTTGCAAATCTATTACTTGTATTACAATTTCGTATACATTCTTACATCATGATAAACAGGTAATACTAACAGGTTTACTAACTCCAATGGACGCCGAAGTTATGGCTCAAGCGTCGCATACGTATCACTTGCGGTAACGGGGTAACCCTGGTCAGCATTATCGTTGCGTGGTTCTCCGGTGGTGGTGGTGGGGGGGGGGGGGGGGGGCGTTCCTCACGATGTGTCACGGCTTGTCACGCCCTGACCTTGTAGGACTCTGCCCTTTCCTCACGACTGCCTGTTTGTCTTGGATGCTTGGTGCCGGGAATTCATAGGTGATGTCCTTGTGTTTTTGTTTTTGTTTTTGTTTATTCCCTCGTATCCTTCTTCTCTTTCGTCTTCTTTCTGTGTCTTTGTTTTTTGGTTTTATTTTTTCCTCCTATCCTTCTTCTCTTTCGTCTTCTTTCTTTTGTCCTTTTACCCAAGAAGCAGGCGTTAGTCTTGATTTTGTTTCTTGTTGCCTGTCGGTCTGGCCGTCAAGAAGTCGCTATATATATCACGTTGTCTATTTACCACTTTATATATCTTTTCAGGCAACAGTTTCCAACTTTTTCTATTTCTCGCCCCCCCCCCCCCCTTAGCAGAATGCCATGTTCCCTGCCCCCTCCCCTTCCCCAAATACTGTATTTCACCAGTGGAATAAATATCACGGGGAAAAAAATATACACACCTTCACTAGTGCAATGTCTTCGCTTGCTTCTGTGCAAAGAGATTCTCAAGTTTCAAAATAATTCATAGTTGTCAAATATAATTACCCACTTTCTCAATCCTTCACGCTCCTCTACCCCCCCCCCCCCCTCCCCAAGGAACGTGCCCCACAGACTGGAAAGTGCTGTCTTTAGATATTTTTGTCTGTAGATCAGTGGTTCTCAAACTGGGGCCATGTAGCAGAATATAGAGGCAACAATCTGAGGATATGTTTATACAAAACCAAAGGAGTTCAGCGGATAGGTAGCCTGAGGAGGGAACTTACAGGCTCAGTACAGGTTCATGCGATGTCTTGCTGCCAGACACATGAGTAATACTTTCCTTTCCTGTCTGTGTAATTACCTTTTATTTATCTGATTATGTGTTTTTGACATTAAAAAAGATATTGAGACCTATTGGGTTAGTAAATGATTTGACATTAACATAATTCTAAGCTTTCCTATTTTTTTCGCAATAATGTCATTTTTTAATTACTCTAAGTATGGACATTTTTGTGTATTATGATGCTTCTTTAGTAAAATTTCAATAATTATATGAGCAAAGGCAAACCACAATTTCCTTTATTAAAATTTAACAAAAGAAAAACTGAGAAATGAAATTAATAAAATAACTGGATTTTTTTATGTGTTTTTATGTGGACGTAATGAGTGTAGGACCGTAGACAGTCACTGTAGTCATGGGCTGTGCTTGGCGGTGTGACGTAGCCTGGGATCATGTATGAAAAGTGGGTAACGAACTGAGAAAGTTTGGGAACCACTGCTCTTGATTTAAATATTTTCATGCCTCTAGGTTTTAAAATTTATGTTTCTCTAGATTTCTCGAGTCAATATTTCTAATAAATAGATTCAGATGATTTTATGCCTCTATATTTGAATATTTTTATGATATATTGAAGGACCTTACTTTGTTTTTTTGTTGAAATCACAAAATATCCGGTTAATTTGAAAAACTAATTACAAAACTGCAAGTGTTTAATTTGGTACTCAAGAAATTTGAAGAAAAAAAGTTATTCAAAAAAAACATTTCTAGACTGTATTGTCGTTATCAACGAAAAACTACAGAAGACGAGACATGATTTTGCACACGCCGTACAATATTCATGTGTGAAGGGTGTACCATATATCTCGAGCATGTGTTATTGCGGATGTACATACACCTGTGTTTGTCTTCGTTAGTTTATACGAGCCGTAGTATTGACAAAGGAAACATGAGAAACAAGCACAGTTAACCCGAAGCCTGGGGCCCCTCTCTTCCTCCTGTGGTGAGAAAAGGATGTGGAGGAGAGAA
>NC_061836.1:33400693-33403193 GCF_019202785.1 Penaeus chinensis
ACTGCGGTGTGTGGGGGAATAAATTATTCATTTACGAGGCACGAAAATTTCCATCGTAAAAAGGAAACAGGTCAATATGAGGAATACGCCATATTTCTTGGAGAGAGAGAGAGATCGAAGTTATTGCTGTGAGACGCATATATATCAGATGGACGGAAATGAGAGAGGGATGCGTGGAGGGAGAGAGGGAGGGGGGGAGAAAGGGAGAGAGGCAGGGAGGGAGAGGGATTGAGGGAGGGAGGGAGGGAGGGAGGGAGGGAGGGAGGGAGGGAGGGGAGGGAGAGAGGGAGAGAGGGAGAGAGGGAGAGAGAGATAAGGATAAAGATAGAGAGAGATGGAGGAGAAGTAAAAAAATAATAAGACAGACAGACAGACAAACATACAAACAAAAAGGGAAAAGAAAGACAGCAAAGAAAATCAAAACGAGGATTCACACATTTAGCTACAACAGCTAAGATAATTCAACCACTGCAATTTTAATAGAAGCAGATAACTATATATCGGTTTCTTATTGCCATTCAAGACGGAGTGATAATATACTGGATATGCTGATGCCCAAGGACTTCCCCGTATGAATATATAGATTATCTCCGTGTTCGTATGTGCATGAAAGTATGCGTCTTGTGTTATGGATGCAGTAGAATATTTCCGTGTGTATATAATGTGTAGTAATTGGAAATACGCTTGTTTTGTGTGTGTGGGGGGGGGGGGGGGGGGCGTGCATGTGTGTGTGAGTGTGTGTGTGTTTGTGTGTGTGTGTGTGTTTGTGTGTGTGTGTGTGTGCGTGTGTGTGTGTGTGTGTGTGTGTGTGTGTGTGTGTGTGTGTGTGTGTACGCGCGCGTGTGTGTGTGTGTGTGTACGCGCGTGTGTGTGTGTGTGTGTTTACCTGTAGCTCATTCCACAAGCTTATCCATGACACTAAACTTCCAGGGTTTTTTCCGGATTTCTCCCCCGTTCCTCCCTACGATCGCACCCGACTTGAAATGCAAAGGACTTTTTATGTTCCTGGCAGGGAAATCCCCTCACTGAAATATCCCTTTTCTCTTCGTCCCTGGGCCATACCAGCGCCCGAGGGTTGTCCCACACTTCCTTTTACTTGATTAAGCAGCATCGACAGGAGCTTGGTTGCTTTTTTTATCAACCATTTCCTCCAACCACAGAATGGCCTCCAGGCGAGACCTCGGGGTTCAAAGGCGGCGTGTTACTTCCGTAGATTTATATTTAGTTCATTTTTGCCCCCCCAGAGCTGCGTGCGTGGCAGGTGTGGGGGGGGGGAGGTTAATTGTTTTGTGGTTAGGTGTTGCCTTGTTCAGGATAGGGCCTCTGCTATATTTAGCGGCGCGTTTTATTTGTCTGTGTATTTGTGTGATTGTGTATGTATGTATATGTTCGGGTGATGGGTGTGGTATTTGAATGTGCGTATGTTTCTCTTTTTGAGTGGTTGTGTACTTGTATGTGCGTGTGTTTTCGTATACTACTATCCACTACTGAGTTTAGTAAGTAAATAATGCACTGTGATCATTTCGAATTGTGTTCATCATAGGCAGTAGAAGTACAGAGTTTTAGCCTTTTCGAATTGCTCAGCCATTTCACCCAAAGAACTGGTCTGAGGTCTTAGGCAACATATTCAAGAGGCTACAGTATGAGCTGTCAATCGCTTAGTATTCATCTACGATTCCTTGTAGAATACTGAAACGAGAAATAACACGTGTCTTCCCTCTTAATGGCTGTGCACACTCAACCCTCAGCGAGCGAGTTGTTCTTTGTGTCGGATTATTATTTTTACATTACGTCATCGTTACGTCAGTTTTAAAGATTATTTTCATGACTTTTTCTTCTCAATTTTCGAGGATGATTCAGGCAGCTACTCGTGTCGAGAAAGGTTGATCGAGACTCTCTAACACGTGGCCATCGAGATAAGGGGAAAGAGAGGGGAGCGGAGAGGGGATGGGGGAGCAGAGGGGACGAGGGACAGAAGGGAGGAAGGTCTCTGGAGGGCTGGAATTAGGGGAAAGTGGGGTGAGGGGGGTAGAGGGGTGGGGGAGGGAATATCGATGGCTAATACTCGATATGTAATGGGTCGGAAGGGGTGCGTCGCCTCGTCCGACCGTCCATGTTCCTTGCTTTTATCTGCTGTGGTTTGTGGTGTTGTGCCTTTGGGTGGTGTTGACGGGCGGCGATGTGGTGTGCTGATAAAGGGATGCTCTTGTGTTATTTGTCCTTGCTAATGGTGATGCGAGTGTTTTATTCATTGTTATAGAATCGGTTTGGCTCTAGATGGCTTTCGTCGCCTTGTCACAATGCCATTCTCGCCAAATGGCCCTCAGATCGATTTACGACTTTTTGAGATATTTATTTTGCCTGGTTGTTGTCAGATATTGTTTTACAAAGTTGTATCACAAGGTGAAGGGTGTTGCCAAGGGGAATGTGATGGGCAAGGGGAGGGTAATAGGTATCGCCCTGGAGAAAAAGTCCCTCCTTCCCCGGGGCGTGGCTGGGG
>NC_061836.1:33423193-33430693 GCF_019202785.1 Penaeus chinensis
GCACATTAGGATTAGAACCTTTGTTGCTAATCTGATTTATGGAGAATAGTAAGTGGGTACGAGAAGCTAACCTTGGTAGGTTTGTCCTTTCGAAATGTTAAATCATAGCTTAATAAAATTGTCAAATACAAATATGTAAATGACTGAATTTATAATGATATAGTTATTATTTTAAAACTACGTCGTTTCGTCGCATGTTTTTATCATGCGATAAAGACCATTTCATGGCCCTTTTAACAATCTGCTTCATGCGATGGTACAGCCAAGAATGCTAAGTGTTTTTTTACTGTAAATAATATGCTAATTAAGGGGGCATTGTCTTTGCAAAACGGGCCCCATTTCATACGACTTACTCTTGTCATTTTTAACTACGAGAGTGTTTAGTGTTGCATCCCTGAACGCCCAAAGATAACAACTCGGGAGTATATCAGCAGAAGACCCAAGGGTGGCTGTTATACCCCCCCCCCCCCCCACACACACACACGAGGAGGAGCACCTGGCACCCTCGCAGGGCAGAGCTAGAGATGTTGGGCACGTCCAGTGAGAGTGCAACTTTCACTCGCTCCAGTGCCAGGGTCGGGGTACCACCTAACCTCCCCCCCACCCCCCCACCCTCCCCTCATCCCACACGCGAGAAACCTGTTTGACACGGCCAAACGCCTCTATATTTTACAATCTTTTATTTTCCCTTATGCTGTTTTCTCTCCTCTTTTTCTTCTATTTTCTCACTTTATAAGTTTATCTTTCCCCAAAAAACATCCCCCCCACCCGTCTGTGATCCCCCCCCACCCGCGAATCATTTTTCCTGAACATTTTTTTCTTTTCTTTTCTTTTCCTATAATCATCCCCATCTTCGTGTTTCTCTTCGCTTTCTCTGTCTACCCCGAGGCTCCCGTATGCGCCAAGCTAAGTGTTTTCTCCGCGCGTTTCGTCAAAAAACAGTGATAACAACACATTTCCGGTGACTACGAGAAGCGTATTGTCATGGTGGTCATTAGGTGTTTTTTTCCCCTTCTTCGGGCGAGGCAGGTCTTGTAACGGTGTTCTTGCCCGATAGTATTTTGAGAATGTTTGAACCCCGTCGTGTGATTCGCATTTATAATGCTTGTTTTCTTTCGGCTGATCTTACGACGCAGAGCTATATGTACTTTTCGTTTTTTTATGTTTACACGGAATTATGACCTTGTGTTCAACTAGCTGTTAAGAGACTCCGGCCGCAACAGGAAACACAGTCGGTGGATTTGGTTTTTCTTTATATGCATATGAAAATGGATGAACTTCAAGACGTTACCTTCCATTCTGATTCCTTAAGAATAAAAGAAACGATGCCGGTGGTCTCAAAAAGGTCCTAGTTTTTCAGTGTTCTTTGATAGGCTGGTCCCACCTCAAGGAAGGTGGGCCCCTTGATTTTCTAGTCGTAAAATCAAAATAAGAAAATTTCACAAATCTTGATCGCTTCTGATGTATTATACATTTCTTAATTTGAGGAGAATTATTAAGAATCTAAAGGTGGGAAAGATATTTTTACTTAGTGGAATGTGATGTTTCTTGTCTAATTTCTTTTCCTTTTTCTCTTTGCAGGTGAGTTGAGTGAGAACAAAGTGCAGAGAGTACTTAGAATGATGAGGAGTTCTTCCCCGTACAAAATATGATAGAAACTGGCCAGGTGAGTTGTAACACGATGAGAGAACACCCAGCTTTCTCGAGTCAGCTTTGGAAAGCCCTGGGATGGAAATCTCAAGGCTTAGTGGGTGAAAAATGACCTGTGTTTAACGCAGTGCAAAACTCGAGTCTTTTCTTCCCCGTAAACATTCATGCACCTTCCCTCCGCTAATTCTCCGCTTGTAGATTCGCCAGCGTTTTGTGTCCAGTTTTCATAATTGGTGTACGCAAGGGAATTTCAAACTCTGGAGAGGCTTGTGCAAGAATGCAGATTCGCAGTAAACAGATGACATCAACCACACGACGAAAGAGGAAAACAAGAGCCAATTACGAGAGAAAAAACAAACAGAAGCCCCGGGCAGAGACTCAGAGCGCCGCCAAAACACCGTCGCGCTGTGATCACTCCTCCTCTGCGTTGAGGTCGCCGGCGGAGATGGCGTCAGAGCGCCTTGAGTGAGCGGAACCTCCTCGGCGTCACGAAGAAAGGGGAGCGGGGAGAGCTTAATGACTCTGAAATGGAGGGGAAAACATGAAAACTGTTTACGCTACGGTAAGGGCGATGATTGAAATGGAAAGGAACGGTTTTTTTTTTTTCTGCGTGTAATCTGTCGACGATGATATTCGGCTTAAATTCGTCATGATTATATCCAGGATATCTTACAGTCACCATGAATATGGCTAGCTTACAATGCCAAGAACAAGAAGATTATATATATTATAGACGCAAAAGTCCCGGGAGAAAAAAAATAAATAAATAAAAAAGAGTCGGACATATTTTGGAAGGATGTTTTGAACAAACATCCGGGTTTTCCCTCCCGGACTTTTCTGATGGACTACAGAGTCTAAAGGTCACCTTGGGTCGAGCAGGACGAAGAAGGGCATAGTATAGGGTGTGCTTGGGGTTCCCCGCATCCGTAGTGTCGGCATGAAGCGTCGGTTTACGCCAGCCGCTGCCCGGCAACAGCTGGTCGGGACCGGTTTCGCCCATACAGGTATGGGGCTTCACCGCAGAGGACTGTGGGTTACATGACCCGACGGGGGAGAAAAGGAAATTAGAATGTGAAAGGGAATCGCCTGTTAAGCGTCCGATTCGCAAAGCCACGAAGCTGCGGCGAGGGTAGCGAAGGGCGCCGAGCCAGAGCCCCTTCGGCGCAGGACCGGAGCAGGAGGGACGCGCCGTCATTCAGATCTCGGTTACGCACAATTTCACGAACAGATTGGCACAGGCGTAAGCGAGGAGCTTCGTATCTTACCTTCTCGTGACTAGCGCTACCACTTGTGCCGGAAGCATCGCGGGACCGTGATAAACGCTTCCGCTGCCCGCGCTGCCTGCCGGCGTGCGAAATGTGACGCCGTGTGTGTATGTGTGTGTGTGTGTGTGTGTGTGTGTGTGTGTGTGTGTGTGTGTGTGTGTGTGTGTGTGTGTGTGTGTGTGTGTGTGTGTGTGTGTGAGTGAGAGAGAGAGAGAGAGAGAGAGAGAGAGAGAGAGAGAGAGAGAGAGAGAGAGAGAGAGAGAGAGAGAGTTAGAGAGAGAGAGAGCGTTAGAGAGAGTTAGAGAGTTAGAGAGAGAGCGTGCATGTGAACTATATACATGTATAGATACCCCTACATACACTCGTAGATATTTACAGACACGCCATGGAACTCACCTCTTCAAATAAACTACTAGGCCTCTGCATACCTAACAATTCGACAACAGGGCAGTCCCCGCCCACAGGCTGCGCGCCCACCCGCCCCCGACAGGAGCGCTGAGCCAGGTCGAGGCGGCGTCACACGTCATCGCTACGATCCTCGTTACGCAAACTTTTCCGGGGAACTTCCCACCCTTCCCCCGCCTTATCCACGTCACGACGCCCTCCCCTGCTTCCCTGCGGCCACCTGAGACGTCTAGGAAGATGTAGGGAGAGGGCTCATCAGTGTAAATGAAACAAAATAAGAACAAAGATATTCCGGATATAAAGTAGCTATTTGGTCACGTACGGGTATCGGATGCCGGCGAGTTAGTTTTTGTTCCTCTCTGTCTATAGTCGGGAGGGGATTCCCCTTCTCAAGGAGAACAGGGAGAAATACAAAAGGTATGGCAGAGCGGTGAGTGGCTTGTCCTAAAGGCGAATGAAAAACGCAAACCCTTATCAACACGTAATAAGAATAACGTATGTAAAGGTATGACCAGTTCAGTTATTTTTTGTATTATATTTCTTCTTTTTCCTCTTTTGTCTTTATTTTTTTCTCCTCCCTATTCTTCTAAGCCACATACTAAGCGCCTTCGAGGAGAAAGTCTCTGCATTTTTACTTTTGCGGCCGTCAAAGGTAAACAAAAAAGTCGTTCGGCCGGAGTTTTTGTCTCCGGAGCAGAAGCCGGTGCCATTAAATCATACGACGAGACTGAAACGGCACAAGTTTAATTTAGGATCACCTAGGAGAAGAAAAAGGAAAAGAAATAAAAAGAAACTATCCTTATGGAGGTTATCCTTGGTATTCTTGGTTAGAGAGACAGACATTTTTGAGCGCGAAATTCGTGTGTGTGTGTGTGTGTGTGTGTGTGTGTGTGTGTGTGTGTGTGTGTGTGTGTGTGTGTGTGTGTGTGTGTGTGTGTGTGTGTGTGTGTGTGGAGGGGGAGGGAGGGAGGGAGGAAAGGAAAGAGAAACATAGACAGCAGAAAGAGAGAGGGAGGGGGTAGGAATTGGAGAGAGAGAGATAAAGACAGACAGACAGAGAAGCAGGTTCTGCCATTATGAACTTTGCAAAGTACAGAAGTGACAGGCATGACGCAGCAATGACATGACTTAGCAAAGTGGTATTGTTTACCGATACCAAGTGGGCCAAGGCGACTGATCCCGGTGAAGACGGTAGCGGTGTCTCGCAGGGAAAGATAACCTTACCTACCTGGCCAGCGCAAGTGCCCAAGGCTGGTGAGTTGCTGGAAAAGAAAAGGAAAATGAAAAAGAAAAAAAAAATATATATATATATATATATGTATATATATATATATATATATATATATATATATATATATATATATATATATATATAATTGTTACTGGTCGAAGATTTTATTCAATATGCATAGACTGGGTATGGATATATACACACGATAATGCATCAATATTTTAAAATCTTGATACTAATTTGTGTCTTCTGAAAATAGGATTGCATTTTTTTTCGTGGCGTATGCTCATGTTCGAAAGGTGGGAGAGGGGGGGAGGGGAGAGACATCCCCCCACCCCCCTGGCAAGTCTGTCATTACCTGGCAAGAGACCGCATGCCACGAGCGAGCCAGTTTTACCTGTTCAGCTGCACACTAACCCAAATTCTGCTATTGGTCAACCATCACTGACCAGACGGTGAGAACAGATGAAGAAAAAAAAGATATTTGCAACCCTTGCCTTCTTCACAAGCAATTGGGGTTCATTTGTGACCGATTCTTACGCAGTTTGGGGTTTCCTGTAGACGGGAAAGGCGCCCGGTCTTACATTTTTTTCTTTTTTTCGATTTCTTGCGCCGAGGTTTTACTTCCTTTTTATCGATTTCCTTCGCCGAGGTTTTCCTCCTTTTATCGATTCCCTCAGCCGGGCTTAAAAGGTCAGGACTTGAAAGGTTGGAGGACTTCTCTCTCTCTCCCTCCCTCTCTCTCTCTCTCTCTCTCTCTCTCTCTCTCTCTCTCTCTCTCTAACTCTCACTCTCACTCTCACTCTCACTCTCACTCTCACTCTCACTCTCACTCTCACTCTCACTCTCTCTCTCTCTCTCTCTCTCTCTCTCTCTCTTTCTCTCTTTCTCTCTTTCTCTCTTTCTCTATTTTTCTCTTTTTCTCTTTATCTCTCTCTCTCTCTCTCTCTCTCTCTCTCTCTCTCTCTCTCTCTCTCTCTCTCTCTCTCTCTCTCTCACTCTCTCACTCTCTCACTCTCTCACTCTCTCACTCTCTACACTTTCTCTCTCTCTCTCTCTCTCTCTTTCTCTTTCTCTTTCTCTTTCTCTTTCTCTTTCTCTCTCCTCTCCTCTCCTCTCCTCTCCTCTCCTTTCTTTCTCTCTCTCTCTCTCTCTCACTCTCACTCTCACTCTCACTCTCCCTCTCACTCTCACTCTCTCTCTCTCTCTCTCTCTCTCTCTCTCTCTCTCTCTCTCTCTCTCTCTCTCCCCCCCCCCCTCCCTCCCTCCCTCCCTCCCTCACTCCCTCCCTCCCTCCCTCCCTCCCTCCCTCCCTCCCCCTCTCCCCCTTTCTCTCCCTCCCTCCCTCTTTCCTCCTCTCTATCTCCCTCTCCATATCCCTCCTTCCCTGCTCTCTATCTCCCTCTCCATCTCCCTCCTTCCCCGCTCTCTCCCCCCCTCCTCTCCCTCCTCCCCCCCTCTCTCCCTCCAGCAGTAGTAGCTAGATGCCATCGCCCCAGTCTTGCTCTTCGCATTATAAGCTCGTGTGACCTACTGAAGGCGTCGAGGAAAATGCTGACTAATCTTCAATTTCGATTTGTTCTCTCTATTTCGATTTTTATTTTACTATGGGAGTGAAAGAAGGCAGGAAAGAAAGAAAGAAGGATAGAAAGAAGGAGAGGAAGAAGGAGAGGAAGAAGGAGGAAGGAAAGAAAGAAAGAATGATAGAGAGAAGGAAAGAAAAAAAAAGGAAGGACAGAGAGAAGGAAGGATGGAAGAAAAGGAGGAAGGGGGGAAAGAAAGAAAAAAAGGAAGGAAGGAAAGAGGGAAAGTAAGAGCGAAAGTGGGAAGGAAAGAAAGCAAGAAATTAAACGAAAGAAGGAACGGAACAAAGAAGGAAGGAAAGAAAAAAGATAAAAAAAACGGAAGAAAGAGGGAAATAGAGAAAAATAAATAAATTAAATAAAGAGGTAACGAAAGAAGGAAAGAAAAAAACAAAGCCAAAGAACGAAAGACAAAGCAAGAGAAAGAAAAAAAAAAGAGTTCACAAGGATGACTTTAACACGTGTTTTCAATTTCAAATTAAAATCTCGTTAACAAGCGTATTTCTTCAAGGTCTCTGCTGAGCCTATGACCTGTACTGCGTCTGACCTTGTCTTTTTTTTCGTTTTTTTCTTTCCCTGTTTTCTTTTCATTTCGTTCTTTGTCCTTCGTTTATTTAGTTTGTATTATCATAATGTATTTTATTTATGATTATGATAATGATAATGGTATTTGCTAATGATAAAGATGAGGATAGTGATAATAATAATGATAAATATATGATAAATATAATGAGAATGATATTAGTATAGATAAAGACGAGGAAAATGACAATGACATAAATAATAATGGTAATGATAATGATAACGATGAGGGTACTAATGACAGGAAAGAAGCTCGTCTGGCTTACTGCGGTTTCTGGTCGTTGGGATGTTTGTCTGTCGTGAGAAGTGAATGGTTGAGTGGTTGGTGTTGGGAGAAGAGGCAGGAGGGAAGGGGAGAGAGGAAGGGGGAAGGGGGGGGGAGGATATGTAGGAGGGGGGAGAGGAATGAGGGGGGGAAAGGAAAGAAGGAGGGAAAGGGTGAGAGAGAGAGAAGGAGAGGGAGAGGGAGAGAGAGAGAAAGAGAAGAGAGAGAGAGAGACAGAGACAGAGACAGAGAGAGAGAGAGAGAGAGAGAGAGAGAAGAGAGAAAGAGAGAGAGAGAGAGAGAGAGAGAGAGAGAGAGAGAGAGAGAGAGAGAGAGAGAGAGAGAGAGAGAGGGAGAGAGGGAGAGAGGGAGAGAGAGAGAGAGAGAGAGAGAGAGAGAGAGAGAGAGAGAGAGAGAGGAGAGAGAGAGAGAGAGGCAGACACACAGACACAGTAACAGACAGAGGAGAGACAGCCAAGCAAAAGATATCACACTTTCATCAGATAAAAATCAAAAGTA
>NC_061836.1:33435693-33445693 GCF_019202785.1 Penaeus chinensis
CAAAGAGGTTAAGAGTCCATCTCGGGCGGCGGCGATGCGATCCTCCTGGAGATTCCGCTGAGTCTTGGCTTTCGATGGATCGCCGTCGTGATCGTCGACACTCAAGGCCGTGGGTCAAGAAGCATCGGTTTAAAATGCGATGCTTAGGCCTTCTTCATGGTTGCGCTTTAATGAGGCGATATCAGTGAGCCTAACGTTTGTAAGAGAGAAAGATGACAGAGAGCTTAACGTTTGAGAAAAAAGATAGAAAGAGAGAAATAAAGATGACTTAGTGAGTTTAACGTTTGTCAGAGAGAAAAAGATGACTTAGTGAGTTTAACGTTGGTCAGAGAGAAAAAAAAATGACTTAGTGAGTTTAACGTTTGTAAGAAAGATGCCATAGTGAGCTTAACGTTTGTAAGAGAAAAAGATTAATTAGTGGGTATAACATTTATAAACATAAGGGGAGAGGGTGGGGGGTGGGGGCAAGGGCAAGGAAGATTTTGGTAAACAATTTCCGGTGCCAAGCTGTCCGGCGGGCATCGAGGAGGAACACCCTGTGAACGTAACGTAAAGCCCAGACGGAAAGGCTTGCGATAGACCCGTCAGAGTTACGCGGCCCTTCTTTGGGAACAATAAAAACTGGTCAGGAAAGGGGGTTCCCTCTCGGCCCTGGACAAGGCTGCCCTGTTTCCACAACGCCCCTTCCCCTCCCCCTTCCCCCCACTCTCCTTACATACACCCCTCGTGTCTCTCTATATCCACGCCTTCTCTCTATCTGTCGGTCGTTCTCTCTCTCTCTCTCTCTCTCTCTCTCTCTCTCTCTCTCTCTCTCTCTCTCTCTCTCTCTCTCTCTCTCTCTCTCTCTCTCTCTCTCTCTCTCTCCCTCTCTCTCAATCTATCTATCTATCTCTCTCTCTATCTCTGCCCCTATGTATCTATCGTAAAATCACACATACACACACGCGCGCTCGCACACACACACACACACACACACACACACACACACACACACACACACACACACACACACACACACACACACACACACACACACACACACGTCCACCATGAATGCGAGGTATAGAGAGTCCTACCCTGTGACGTCACCACAACGCCACCGAGGATAAAGGATTCAACGAAAGGGTTAAGGGGATCTTTGTGGGGGAGGGGGGGGGGGCAGGAGGGTGCCAGGGGAAGGAGAGAGGGGGGCAGGGAGCAGGGGGCAGGGGAAGAAGGGGGGAGGAGGGTGTGGGAGTTGATCGAGGCTCTGAACCATCCACTGAGATACGCGTCATCAGTCTTCGTCATTTTCCCTGCTTCCCGGTATTTCCCTCCGTTCGGTATGCTGGGATTCGATAAGTTAAATCGCATCAAAACAGCTTTCTAATTTATAAAGAAAAAAACAAAACACCAAGCGAATGGTAGAGAGAGAGAGAGAGACAGAGAGAGAGATCGGAAATAAGGAAGCGAGTGGCTTGCGATAAGGGAAGGCAGAATGAACGCGAGACATGCGGGTTAACGCTGACGGGTTAGAATGCGTGTCGATGGATGGAGAGATGAGGATGTTTAAGAACTCTGGTTGCGGTGATGAGAGCAGGTGAGGTAGATTTATATAAGAGCTAACGTTTTTTGTGTGTGTGTATTTTCATCCCTTCCGAAATTGTTGGTTATTCATTTCATCTTCACCATCACCTTCATTACGACCCCCTACCACCCACCACCTCTATCAGGACCAGCCACTATGACCACACTCACCACCACCAGGACTAGCCTCTACCACAATCACGACCTATCCCCCCACCATCACCACCACCACCTTCATTACCACCATCACTACCTCCCACCACCACAACAACCACGTTCATTACCACCACCACCACCAGCCGATACCGCCATCACCCCCCCCCCCCCCCACCCTCACATGCATACAAACACCAAGCTCCCCGGGTCCTTAACCTTGCCACGATCATCAACTCCCGACTTCAGGTAAACGAGTGCTCGGAGCCCGTATGGTGATGAAGCCCGTATGAAACAGCACTAGAACGTTTAGGGCTGGAAGTGCGTGCGTAAAAGGGGGAGATGCCGTTTAGGGTCTTCCAGTCTTGAGGACAGAGGAGGGGAAGATGATCGGCTGATAAACCAGTGGGAATCGGAATTCTTGTTATGTCTGTTAGATCGTATGTTTATTTACTGTTTGTCTGTCTGTCTGTCTCTGTCTCTGTTTCTCTGTCTCTGTCTCTGTCTGTTTGTCTCTCTCTCGCTCTCCCGCTCTCTTCCTCCCTCCCTCCCTCCCTCCCCCTCCCTCTCCCTCCCTCCCCTCTCCCCAATTCGACTTCCTCTTATCCTCTTCTCTCATTACTCATCTTTCTCCTCATCTCTTGACGTGTTCCCTTCCCTGCCAGAGTAATACGAAGTCTTTAGGAATCGATAATGTATGCGCGACAGGGAAGCCGAAGCGATTTGAACCCTGCGTGCCTCATTACCATTTCCGTAATGCTGGTTTCGAGGAAGGAAAATTATTCGCGGAGTATTTTCCTTGGTGTTATTGTCGGGGAGAGGAAACAAATACGAGAGAGAGAGAGAGAGAGAGAGAGAGAGAGAGAGAGAGAGAGAGAGAGAGAGAGAGAGAGAGAGAGAGAGAGAGAGAGAGAGAGGGAGGGACAGAGAGAGAGAGAGGGACAGAGAGAGAGAGAGAGAGAGAGAGAGGGACAGAGAAATAGAGGGAGAGAGCGACAGAGAGAGAGAGAGAGGGACAAAGAGAGAAAGAAAGGGGCAGAGAGAGAGAGAGAGAGAGAGAGAGAGAGAGAGAGAGAGAGAGAGAGAGAGAGAGAGAGAGAGAGAGAGAGAGAGAGACATATATATATATAGAGAGAGAGAGAGAGAGATAAAGAGAGAGAGAGGGACAGAGAGAGAGAGAGGGACAGAGAGAGAGAGAGGGACAGAGAGAGAGAGGGTGACAGAGAGAGAGAGAGAGAGAGAGAGAGAGAGAGGGGGGGGGGAATGATGAGAGAGAGAGAGTAATAGAATTTACTTAATTCCATTTGCTAAAATGGTTATTCTTATGTTTGGTGTGACAGGCTGTCTGTTTTGTTTCTAAATTACCCCCCTGTGTGCAAGGAATGGCCGCGGGAATTGAACGCAGGTCTGCAAGATTGCTAGACGAGAACGCTACTACTGCGCCACAACACACCGGGAGACAGAGAGACAAGCAAACAGACAAAGGCAGAGATTGAGAAAGAGAAAGAGGGGGAGGGAGGAGGGGCGGAGAAAGGAGGGTAGGCTACTCCAAAGAAAATAGAGCACGAGTCAGAAAATGCTTCATAGTTCATCAGATTCTTGCGCGCCCAGGCAATGAGGTCGCGCGTGCTGCAGCTGAGCCAGATAACAAGGCACTGCGATTTGAAACATGTCTTGCGAGTAACGAAAGATGTTATTACAAAACAAGGGATAACCGTTGGGAGGTCTGAAGCCACTGTCAAAAGCTGCAGTAGCAATAACGCGATAAGACAATCACATTTCTGTTGGGAGTTCAATTGCCTGCTTCCTTTTTGGGATAGAAAAAACAAACAAACATATATAAGCAAATCAAGAATTTCATTAATAAGATCATGAAAAAGAGCAAACAGGAAGTACATTCACAGTCTCACACACAGAAGACCGCACTGCACATAACAGACCGATCTATTAGGCGCAGTAGTCTAAAGCACAAGGTTTGGCTCGGAAAGAAATCTCATATCAGAGAAGTAATTATGGGATTCGATCGCCTGTGGGCTTTGTACGTACGCTGTGGCATTGGGTCTTGTGCTTTTGACTCTCTCTTTCACAGTCTCAGTTCAGCCTGTCTCTTCTCAGTTCTCTCAAATTTTCTCCTCTTCTTATTCTCAGAACTGTTCTCGGTCAGTAGTCCCCCTCTCTCTCTCCTCTCTCCTCATATCTCCATCTCTCTCTTCTCTCTCTCTCTCTCTCTCTCTCCATCTCTCATCAATCTCTCTCCTCTCGTCCTCTCTCTCTCTCTCTCTCTCCCCCGTCTCGTCGTGTAGCAGAGAGAGAGAGAGAGAGAGAGAGAGAGAGAGAGAGAGAGAGAGAGAGAGAGAGAGAGAGAGAGAGAGAGAGAGAGAGAGAGAGAGTTTGTATGTGTGTATGTCTCCCTCCATTTCAGTTCTTCCTTCACTTTGTTCTTTCTCCTTTCTGATTTATAACCACCGCAATGACTTAAAAAAAAAAAAAAAAAAAAAAAAAATTAACCAAGCCATCCAAAAACTTAAAACACCGAATATAACCTTTGAGTATCCATTCCCCATAATAATAGTATTTTTTGAACGCATTCTGGTTTCCCAATATGAAATGGCCTCACAAGCAGTTTAAAGCTTATTTTTATTGGTCTGTTTGCAACGTTCGGATGATCTCGTTACCTGGTTGTTTGGGAAGGTAAGGGCTAGAGCGAGTAACTGGAAAAATGTTTTTATTTCTGTCGGCGAAGTATGTTACTGCTCTAAGTGGGTGTTGGATAATTATGAGGAGAAAACGGGATACTGGTACGGTGACATGTTAATGTTTCAGTCTATATTTTTTTATATGATCAGGGTTATCAGCATCACAGTCATTGCTGCTCTTAGTGCAGTTTGCTAATATGCGTTCGTCACTAGTATTGGCATTATTTATATTATTTTCTTCGTCAGTGGCGTCATCATCATCACTATTGCCGTTATCAAGTATCATCATCATCATCATCATCATCATCATCATCATCATCATCATCATTATCATTATCATTATCATTATCATTATCATTATTATCATCATCATCATCATCATCATCATCATCATCATCATCATCATCATCATCATCATCATCACCGTCATCACCATCACTTTTTCTTACATTTTTAAGTATTGCTATTACTTCTGTTATTCCTATAGCCATCAACATTTACCTTTAATCACTGTAAAGCAAAGGCAGACACACCGAATTGGCGTCTTTGATCCTCGGAAGCCAAAAACTGCAGTCCAGTGGATTCTCTCGGGCTTCATTATCCCCTCCAACTTGAAATCCCTCGGCGCTGCCCCGTCGTGGTCTGCTCCCGATTGGTGTTGTTGCCAGGGTAGAGTCCAAGGCTACCCAGGGACAGGTTTATGCCCAAGAAGAGCTTTCGCTTTCAGGGCCGTAGCGTCCAGGGTCACACTTTCACTGCTTGGCCTTTCCGTGTTGGAGGTCAAGCACTCGTTCGTATGTGTTTTCTTTTACTTTGTTTTGAATCAAAGTCGTGTTCAGGATCTCCACTCTGATGAAAATAGGGAGAAAAGGGAGGGATTTAATGCCGTGAGCTTGTTTAATTGTCAGTAAATGTGACGAGGGGGGACAGGAGCCGAGTACGAAAAGGTCGCCCGATTTTCTGACGACGTGGCTCGATGCTCTCCTCCTCGAAAACCTTAAGATCTAAGGCGTCCCTCGTAAATACCCGGAAATGTGCTCCATTGTCACTCTTGGATCGATGGAAGCCCTCCCTCCCCACTTCCTTCCCTCCCTCTCTCCTTCCTTCGCCCCCTCCCTCCCTCCCTTTCTCTTCCCCCTCCCTCCCTCCCTCCCTCCCTCCTTCCCTCCCTTTCTCTCCCCCCCACCCTCCCTTTCTCCCACCCCCCTCCCTCCCTCCTTACTACCTCCTCGTCGCCGCAGTCGTGACCTTCAAATTAAGTAGGAGAGGAGAGGCGACCCCTACCTTGTCCCTTGAAGTGCTCCTTCGATTTGTGTCTTTTTGTTCTAGCCAAAGTTTTTTTTTCTCTTTTCGATTTTTTCTTCTTCACAATCATCTTCTGTTTTCCTTTTCTTTTTCGTCCGTATTTCCTTCAACATGCATTTTAGCTTTCACAGACAAGGTCGTGAATCTGAAATCTGAATCTATTTCTAATGCATTTTCCCCATTTTCTAATTTATTTATTTCCTTCTCTTCCTCCTTACCCTCCCCCCCCCTTTCTCGTATTAATTAGAAAAAAAAAAAAAAAAAAAAAAAAAAGACCGTTAGCCGATCCCTAGATCAGTCTCCGGGTCGCATCTAAAATGTTGATATTTGGGAATCGACTTTAATATATTTGCAAATCTTACCTTTTTTCCCAAGAACAGACCTTTGATTAGATGTCCCAATTTTTTTTTTTTTTTTTTTTTTTTTTTTTTTTTTACTTGACATGATTCAATACGATGACTTAGCAGATTAATAGTACACTTGAACGTTCCCCAAAAGGCCTTCTGCTTTTTCTTACACATTTTTTCCCTCTCTCTCGTTCTCTCTCTTCTTTTTTTTGTGCACTGGGTGACGTTATCAGAAAGCTGTACATTAGCTGGACAAATTTTACTCGGATGTAATCGACGAAAGCTGTTTCATTTCAAGGAGAGAAGTGACTCGAGCTTTCACTTTCGTTCAACGTGTCATCTCAAAACTTCATCGGTTCTATTAACTGATCTTTGCACCGTAGTTTTATCATTAAAGAGAAAGTTTAAAAAGGATTTGGATGATTAGAGTTATGTTGAGTACCTCTTAGATGGTAAAGACGGGGCCTTGATGAGCACGAATATGTACTTATATCAATCATAAAAAAAGGGAAAAGGAAAGAGGAGAGAGAGAGAAAAACTTGTCGGAATGTGTAACCATTTTTATAAGGTTTCCGGGTCAGCCTTGCAGTGGATGAGGTGAAACTCGGTCAGAGGTGATGATGGTGACCTTTCACACTCCTGATGTCGGGTCGGTTTTCCATCCAGAGGGAGAGAGAGAGCGAGAGGAGAGAGAGAGAGGGAGAGGGAGAGGGAGAGGGAGAGGGAGAGGGAGAGGGAGAGAGAGAGAGAGACAGACAGACAGAGAGAGAGAGAGAGAGAGAGAGAGAGAGAGAGAGAGAGAGAGAGAGAGAGAGAGAGAGAGAGAGAGAGAGAGAGAGAAACGTCGGGTCGGTTTTCCATCCTTGCGCCCTTATGCGCCGGGGTCACTTCATGATAATTATCGCGCACGCAACTCCTGACGCCTTATATTTAGTTTCAGGGACTCCTTTGTGTGTCTGTGTGTCTGTTCTCTCTCTCTCTCTCTCTCTCTCTCTCTCTCTCTCTCTCTCTCTCTCTCTCTCTCTCTCTCTCTCTCTCTCTCTCTCTCTCTCTCTCTCTCTCTTTCTCTTGCTCTACCTCCATGTTTATTTACACATTTCTTCTTTCATAAAAGGTTATATGTATATTAGACTCCTGTAAATAATAAAAACGATGATTTTAAGAGGTTAAAGTGCCAATTTCCTTCTAGACTTGCAAATCATAAACAAAGCCTCCGTTACAACCTCATCGCCGAAGAGGAAGTAGGCAGTTTCGCGTTAAGGGTTTAAACTTCGAAATCAGCCCATTTACTGGCATAACAAGCACGCAATCGCCAAACAAGGGTCGTTAACAGAAGAAGAAGAAGAAGAAGAAGAAGAAGAAGAAGAAGAAGAAGAAGAAGAAGAAGAAGAAGAAGAAGAAGAAGAAGAAGAAGAAGAAGAAGAAGAAAGAAGGAAAAGAAAGAAAGAGGAAACAAGAAAGAAGAAAGAAAGATAAAAGAAAGAGGAAAGAAGAAAGAAGAAAGAAAAAAAAGGAAACAAGAAAGAAGAAAGAAAGAAAGAAAGAAAGAAAGAAAGAAGATAATCAGGAATTCCTACAAATTTCGATTTCTGTTCGAGCCTTTACCTCGGGCCAGGTAGGATCCAAGCGTGCTTCGACGCATGGGCCTGCATTAGCCCGCTGAACAGTGTCGTAAAGGTGTAGTGGTATAAGCGAACGCCATGTTGTGCATCCTGTTAAGAGAAACTAGCGCGGATGTAACAGGAAGAGGGAGAAAGTTGAGGGTGAGAGCCATTAAAGAAGAGGAGGAAGGGGAAAAAAAAAAACAGTTGACGTTCTACGTGTTTCTTATAAGTACCGACGAGAAAGGGAGAGGGAGAGGGAGAGAAAAAGTGAGACAGAGAGGAAGTGGGAGAGGGAGAAAGAGGGAGAGAAAGAGAAAGAAAGAGAGGGGCGGAGGGAGGAAGGGAGGGAGGGAGGGAGGGAGGGAGGGAGGGAGAGAGGGAGAGAGGGAGAGAGGGAGAGAGGGAGAGAGGGAGAGAGGGAGAGAGGGAGAGAGGAAGAGAGAGAGAGAGGGAGAGAGAGAGAGAGATTGAGAGAGAGAGAGAGATTGAGAGAGAGAGAGAGATTGAGAGAGAGAGAGAGAGAGAGAGAGAGAGAGAGAGAGAGAGAGAGAGAGAGAGAGAGAGAGAGAGAGAGAGAGAGAGAGAGAGAGAGAGAGAGATACAGAGAGAGAGATAGATAGATAGATAGAGATAGAGAGAGAGAGAGAGAGAGAGAGAGAGAGAGAGAGAGAGAGAGAGAGAGAGAGAGAGAGAGAGATACAGAGAGAGAGAGATACAGAGAGAGAGAGATAGAGAGAGAGAGAGAGAGAGAGAGAGAGAGAGAGAGAGAGAAGAGAGAGAGAGAGAGAGGAGATAGATAGAGAGAGAGAGAGAGAGAGAGAGAGAGAGAGAGAGAGAGAGAGAGAGAGAGAGAGAGAGAGAGAAGAGAGATGGAGAGATAAATACAAAGACATAGACAGAGAATGAAGGAATCCAGGAAAACCTAAACTAAAAAAACGCTCTATTTACCGTTAATGAATCATGCGCGTCCCAGGCTGCCTTCCACCGGACCCCACGTCCTCGGGTTCGGTCTCGCCGGCTGCTTGCGACCTCGACCCGTTCCGCCAGTGGCATTAAAACGATCGGCGCAAGGCCTACTTTCGTCTGCCACTTCTGCGTTATCGACTTTCCTCTGCGTTATTGGCCTCTCCGTTATCTTTATCGCATCTTCTGTACCTGCGATCATCCTCCCTTCCCCTCCCCTCCCCTCCCCTCCCCTCCCCTTCCCCTCCCCTTCCCCTCTCCTCCCGTCCTCCTCCCCGTCCGCCGGCTGCCCTTACTTGATGCTATCTCTGGCTCGCGAGATAATTTGCATGGACGCATCGACGCTTACAGAGTGGAGGAGGGCATAATTGTGCTTGTGTGTGAGTATGCGTGCGTGGGTGCATGTATGCGTGCGTGCATGTGCGTGCGTGCGTCCGTACATACAATCAAGTGCGACTGTACAAGTGTATGCACGCCTGTGCCTGTGTTTGCGTGCGGCGTACCATGAGTTTGTGCGTTGCCTCATAATATCGGTAAATACTGTCTGTAAATACCCTCACTGACGTCACAATAAAAGCATTTCTGGTTAACCTCCTCAGCGCCAGGACACCCAGGCGGCCTTTGTCTGCTGACCACTGTATTGCCCCGTGTGGGAGAGCGAGGGAGGGGGGGGGGTGGATGGGGGGGAGGGCGAAGGGATGTAAGGGAGATGGGAAGAAATGGTGGAGTTAAGGGAAGGGAGGGAAAGACGGAGGAGGGAAGGGAATAGGGATGGAAGAAGGGGAGGGAAGAGAGGGAAAGAGAAGGAAAACGGAATGGAGGGAAAGGATGGAAAGAAGAAAAGAGAGGAAAGAAGAGAAGGTAGAGAGAGAGAGAATCAAAGAGGAAGGGATATTTCAGGACAACGAAAATCCGGGAGAGAACAAAAACCGAATAACTGAACCTAAAGAAAGAGGAAGTGAAAACTCCAGCAAGAAAGAAAAGAGAAAAGGAGACAGGAAAATCTCCCAGCCTTTCATCAACTCACGCTGTTATTATTCCTCCTGTAAGAGCAGAGGTCACGGAACTCCGCGATCAGAGTGACAGGCAAGAGCGGCCGTTGACAGATCCTGAGTCTACAAGGGGGGGGGGGGGGGAGCACCAAGCGCGCTGACTTAAGTGCAAGTAAAATATTTTGGTGTACCCTTAAGAATTACAAGCGTGCCTCTAAAGGCCGTTTGTGTACATAGAAACACTTAAGAGTTGGAGTATCTGACTAACTCCAGGGATGATTGAAGCACGTTTACTGGCGCAAGACTGGGAAGATCATATATATACTTAAGTATATGTAAAACATACAGTTTGTCTGGCCTGTGAAATATAATAT
>NC_061836.1:33458193-33460693 GCF_019202785.1 Penaeus chinensis
GTAGGCACACATGATTCTTTTCATTTGTATTATTCATGGTTATTTCATTTATTTTTTCTTTCCCAGGGAGGCCATCCCTCTGGCGCCTCAGCGGGTCAGGTCCAGGAATGACCAGCCGCCGCTCCTGTATGCCACCTGGGCGCCCACTGACGACGCCCTCGCCTTCGTGTCCCACAATGACCTTTACTACACCACTGGCCCCGACTTGGCCACCATGTACAGGCTGACTGACACTGGCCAGATCGGTAGCATCTTTAACGGCATCCCCGACTGGGTGTATGAAGGTGCGTTGATGGGAAACTAGATTTAAAGTGCATTTTTTTCCTCACTTTATTTCACTATCCATTAGATATGGAACCCAACTCAAGGCAATTAAACCGAGCTCATAATTAAGAAAATTGTTTTATTTTAAACTTACTATATCATCAAACGTTTTTTCTCTCTTTTCTAACCGGCACCATTCCCCCGCCAGAGGAGATTCTGAGCTCCAACTCCGCCCTGTGGTTCGGCCCCAACGGCCTGCGCCTCGCCTTCGCCACCTTCAACGACTCCCGCGTCGACACCATGAACTTCCCTCTCTATGGCCGCCCCGGGGACCTCTCGTTCCAGTATCCCATCCAGCAGTCCATTAAATACCCGAAGGTGAGAGATGGTTTGAGTTTCTTAAATTCTGTCGGAACAAAGTGCGGGCTTTTCAACCGGCGAGAAATTCGATGGTTTCATGGTTGTGGTCGTGGTGGCCGTCTATTTGCTGACACGTAGCAGGTGTGTAATAGCAAGCAGACATATACTCAACAGCAACATAATTTTCTGTAGTTCTTTCAAATGCTTCGTTTTTTTATCTCTCTCAATAGCCTGATTTGTATAATTAACCAGCAAAAAGACCGATTATTTACAAGTTCACGATGATGTTGCTAAAATGACTTCAATTGCCTCTTCTCGCAGCCTGGTCGATTCAACCCCGTGGTGGACCTGTGGGTGGTGGACCTGGCCAAGCTGATCAGTGGAAGCAGCGACACCGTGACGCGCCTGCCTCCGCCTGCCACCCTGGCGAACGTGGACCATTACTTCACCACGGTGGGCTGGGCCTCGCCAGACTACGTGTCCGTCAACTGGATGAACAGACATCAGGTAAGGCCGCGCGACATTCACATGTAGGCATACACACTGACAGACGCTGACACAGGCAACCGCATATACAGACAGACAGACACAGGCACAGGCACAGGCACAGGCACACGCACACGCACACACACAGATAGACATAGACACACACACACACACACACACACACACACACACACACACACACACACACACACACACACACACACACACACACACACACACACACACACACACACACACACGTAGATATATCAAATTACCTTATTTATTCAATAAGTTCCCTCGGTCCTCCTTCCACGCAACTACTACGAGGCCTGGCTCTCCCTTGCAGAATGTGAACATCATGAGCATCTGCCAGGCTGAGACGGGCGTGTGTTCGGACGACCTCGTCCACGAGTCTCCGGACAAGGCCTGGAACGACCTCTATACTCCCCCCATGTTCGACGAGGCCAGCGGCGACACTTACCTGATTGTCCTGCCCACGTTCCAGGGCGACAAGGGGCACTTCAAGGTGAGTCTTGGAACAGCCAGAGGAAATAATCCACCTGTACGGTGTTTTGTGTTTTGGACAGGTGCGGTAGGCCTGTCCCTAAATCGTAAAATCTTCGGGAAACCGTAATTAACTTTTTTAGTCTGAGGTACAATCGTAATTTGAAAGTTGATCATGTTTGGACATCATAAGTTTCACTGAATGACACCAGCAGTCTATACAATATGCATTTGATATTTATTTGTAACGTTATTTTCCAGCACATTAACTTCCGACGATCATCGGACAAGACCTTAACCCCGCTGACCACTGGCACCTACGAGGTTGTAGATATTCTGTCGTGGGACCGCAAGAACCATATTGTGTAAGCAGACCGTTTTTGAAATGTGTAAAATGCAGGGATTGATTCCACGAACAAATATTTCCATAATCACAGCCTTGTACCCTTGAAGTCCACACTACCATAAATAGAGCTTTTTATATTTATTAGAGTACTTCATTATGTTTTTTCTGTCTTTAGGTACTTCACAGCCGCCCCATCAGGAAGACCAGGACAGCGTCACATTTATTACGTTGGCGACCTGTCATCACCTCAGCCAAAACAAGCTTACTGTATCACCTGTGGTTTCAAGAATGACTTTAATGTGAGTTTTCTGTTTTTAGAACTAAATTTGCTGACATATAGGAGACAGGAATTAGAAACAGTGTTCCTTACTTTTTCAATGAAGTAATATATAAATAGTATTACCAACATCTGTAGACGATGAGTTGTAATATCTGACAAACGCATCAAATTCTTTCAAATTTTTGGAGATAAGATTATACTCATAGGAGGAGAGAAACATTCCATCAGCCATGATGAATGGCTAATACTGTTCAAAT
>NC_061836.1:33465693-33473193 GCF_019202785.1 Penaeus chinensis
TCTTGAGGAAGGAGACAGAATTTATAAATATACTTGTCTTCCTCCTGGCCAGTGCTATGGGTTAAGGTAGGATGTCAAACAGGACACCAGAGACAAATGCACTATCTGCAAACTAGCATAATGTTAATTAGGAAAATAGAAATTCTAGTTTACCAAAATGATGTTGTACAGGTGTCACTGTAAACAAAAGACTTAATGGATTTCATAAAATCTCCTTTTCATGAGACAGTTTTTCATATCACATTTCACGTATCTCCCTTTTTTTTGGATTTCTTAAACTGATAAATAGATCTGCAATAAAAGGAAGGAAATAATAAGTAAAAAATAATTCTAAAAGAAACAAAACCAAAGGGAGCACTATTTACTTACCCATATATGGTAAGAAAGTGTTATTCTTATCCTGCTGTATTATAGGTGATGAGATCATTTTCGGGATGAGCAGGTTCATGAGAATCACTTTCTGAGTTTGATGTGTCTTCAAATTCAACCGGAAGCATGTCACCCCAGTCTGAATTTTTACTTACGCTGTAACATTCTTTGCCATGTCCTCCTTTTCGTTACAGTAAGTTCTTGGAGTGTACCATACTTTGTACAAGTACGACATATAACATGCCTTGTGCGGCATAATGGGGCACGCACAATGCGAGGCCAGGAAACATTGTCACCTTCAACATCATTTCGCTTTCCTTTCTTAAGTACTACATAAGTAAACAGATCCTTGCTTGTGTCACTATATTTACCAAATCTAAATGGTTTGTAAGATACTTCAAAATTACAAGGGGTATTAGAGCCATCAAAAAATCTTGGACAAAACTTGTCATGTGAACAAGGAGAGAAAACATGTCCCTCCAAGTAATCTCTCTCCTCTTCTGACTGATGACCCACTTCCAATAGATAATCCCTTGCTTCCTGAATCAGTCTGTATCCAGCATTTGTCCCTGCTTCAACTAGTACCAGGTATTTTGATGTTTTTCTCCAGAGTATGTCTATTGTTCTTAGTCTTGAAGCCATGTCAGGGAGCTCAAACAGGGAACGAGATGAAACCACAATATCATACTTCAAGGTGCTGGACATTGGTAAAAACTGCTTGAAAAATGTTCCTCCTGGTCTTGTTTGCAGTGGCTTCTCTGGGTCACCTCCTCTAAGAAGCTTGTCTGCCATGTCATTCATTTCTGAACTGGAGTCAATGCACACGACCTCTTTACACTTCCCAGGCCATATGCTGTCCACCACCCTATCAGAGAAAGAAAGAAAGAAAGAAAAAAAAAAAGAGATGAAATATATATATATTTCACATTCAAAACTTGTCTTCTTCGTAACTGAAGCATCTCAAATCAAACAAAAGAATAAATAAAAGTAAAAGATTTAGTAGGCAAATGGGTACAAGACAAGCAGTAAGTAGGAGAGGGATCTAGTTCTGTGGCTAGCAATAGAAAATCTTACTCGACATGAAGGCCACCCTAGCATACATATTTGTTACCAGAGAGTTAAATACCACATTAAAGAATTTAGAAAGGAATCCTAGAATGCTCTACAATGCCTAAATATGTGACAACACCGGAATTTTAAAAATTTTCAAATCAATTTTTATGGAGATCAAACATGTCTAAAAAAAATGCACACACACACACACACACACACATATATATATATAATATAAAATGAACTGGACATTATCTAGCATATATAGGGTGTAAACAATCTGAAAACATGAGTCTTGTGTCATATCTCCAGTGTTATATAATGTCATCTATCATGACAATCATCTCGAAAAGATATGTTTGTAAAAGGGATTTCTCTGGTTTATGTTCTTCACTTTGTGGCTTTACACATGACTGGAGCCCAGGGGTCATGTTTGTAGCTCAAATAAGGACACCTGTGACTGTAATCCTTCCTAGGTCACTTAATGTATGCAAAATGGCATAAACAAGTTGTGACACAAATATGGTTCTTTTTAAATGTTCTCCCTTAACATGTCTCCCAGCTACTAGGCTGCCTTGTAGTGGTGGAAGGAAGCTAAACAGCTGGCATCTGGCTCAGCTGGAGACTAGCTTCAGCACTGAGGAGGCTTAGTGACTGGGAGACACCAGTGCATACAGATACACAATTTTTTTTTTTTTCATACATATCTTCTATTTCTTATGAAGTAATTTTACATTATGGGAAGAGGGCTAGGGCTTGACAGCTTTTTTCATTTTCTAGTTCTCAAGTGACCATATTCATCATGAAACTTGAACAAACACAGCGGTTTAGTTAGCAAATCTAGGGCGCAGCTAAAAAGAAATATAAACCTATTATAAAATATAACAATAAGAATATGAAAATGACACATCATATAATACGGAATGTTGTATGAACTTATTTATGCTTAATGATAACTTAAGTAGAAAAAAACTCCTTATAAGATGGTGTCATTTGTAAAATAATCCTCCCACTTATCAGATGACAAAAGGCTTTGAAAATAATTCTTAGCTCAGTTTTAAGTCTGTGTGTATGTATGTTATATAACATATTCATATTGAATTTTCTATTAATGACAATTAAGATTCCTATCTCCTAACGTCTAGCAGTACATAACTGGTGGAATCTTAAAATGTTTCATAGCAAATAGCCATACAGAAAATCTCTTCCAGCAAAAGGAATATAAATACTACAGACGACAACTATATAATGCAATGACGACTGCTGTTAATACCAGACAAACAAAGTACAAATGTATTTCCCTTCCTCCAATAAGATCACTGCAACAGTGATAGAATACCTAAGGATGCAATTTAGAGCAACTCTGTTCTGCAGAAGTATATTTGTGATACTTGGTCTGTATGAAGTAGAGAAATTAAAATGCTGTGTATCTTGCTTATTAATCCAATGCTTTCGAGTGCTGTGACTATCATAATTTTTTTTTACTTAGGGCTGGGTGACAGGAATATGCCATCAAGGACAAATATGGCCAAAAGCTTGAATGACAGGAATGTGCTGTCATGAAAAATGAAGCCATAGGTCAGGGTGGTGTGAATGAATCGTCATGAGTGAGCAAAGCTTTTGGAGGAAGACTAGACTCAGTAGTCATTTAAGAATGGACTCTTCTGTCATTTTCACAGGTAAACGAGGATGGAATGTACCAGCTGTGAGCTATGCTTCAGGGAGGACACTGTTTCTATGCTCAGGATCCTCACTGTCATGACCAGTGGTGCAAGGGTGTGTTACAGAAAACTGAACAATATAAAAAAAATGACAAAAAAACAATGTTCCTAACTGTTATTGTTATTGTTTACACTAGTAGATTATCTAAGGACATAATAAGGAGTCTGTTCAATGAAAAGTCTACTACTATATCTATACAGCGTAACAAATGACAAAAAACAGAACTTGGAAATTGAAAGAATGATAGAGAGAAAGAAAAACAGAAAGAAAGATAAACTTAAGTAGAAAAGTAAGCCTAACGCCCAGATTCTGGTGCAAGCTGTGAGGCTTTTGTGATCAAATGAGTTAATTTCCCTCTGCATCTAACTTTATCTATCATTCTGTCCCATATCAAAAGACCAGGCAACAAACTGACACTGGTGTTACACTGGTGTTAATATATAACACAAGTAACCCCTTTGTGAGACACTATGTGCTCCATGTGATATAATGTACTGCTTTAAGCCTAGCAAAGTAATATGTCTCTGTCTGAGGCAACCCTGGGTGAAGGAGGCCTGTGGGATGACCAAGAAAGTTGTGGCTTGGGCAGATCAATCAAACCTGTCATGAGGAGCTAGAGATGGGCCGAGCCCCTGCCTGGTGGCTCGCCATGAGGGACCCTCATAGGTGGAAGCAAAGGGTGGATGCGGCTCTGCGCCCCTGCCAGCGTTAGCTCCCAAATGATGATGATGATGAAAGTGATATGCACTAATTTTTAGGTAATCAGTATTCACTTTGAGAGCAAAACCTTGTGCAAAAACTCATAATGTTTTCTTTTCAGAGAACAGTGGTTAAACCACATGATTATAAGATCATTTCATGACACAAATGACATCTTAGCTGAATATTTTCATTAGTACCAAGGAGAAAAAACATGTTTGCTTTAAAGAATATGGAATATATTTGAAATATCTAACTTGTTCTCTGTAAATTTGTTTATTAAACCAAAAACAATACAAAAATAAGGATGTGTGTTTGTACTAAAATATTTCATGTATGAAAAAGAAAAAGAAAGAAAAAAGAAAAAGAAAGAAAAAACAAAAGAAGAAGAAGAAGAAAAAACAGTTGCATGCTTTAAGTTCAAGATTTTTCAGTGGCTGCTTTGCAAACCAACAATTGATGCAAAATGTACCCTCCTTTTCTTGGCCCAGGCCAAACCTTGGCTGAGACAGAGCCTTCGCGATGACTGTGAACTACAATGGCAGTATCCTTGCTTATTAGAAAACTACTTGGGAAAACAGAACAGACATATAACCAGTATTACTTCACCCGTGTAGTGCTTCTTGCACCATGTCTTGCTGCCCTTCAAGTAGACTACTAAGAACACCAGTTAGCCAGAATTACCCAATGACCAATACTGTACTGACTATTCATGCGATCCTATTATATGTAAAAGAATATACCAACAGAAATCTTTTAAATCTGTGTGTGTGTGTGTGTGTGTGTGTGTGTGTGTGTGTGTGTGTGTGTGTGTGTGTGTGTGTGTGTGTGTGTGTGTGTGTGTGTGTGTGTGTGTGTGTGTGTGTGTGTGTACGTGTGTACACGCTCATATTTAAATGTCAAGCAATTAACTAACATAGTTCAATGTGGAACAGCTTACAACCTTAAGAAATGGTACATTTGTTTATTCATTTACCATTGTTCTTGCTACAAAATATTGAATGGAACAGCGTCATTTTAATCTTCACAAGCAGCATCAAATAAACAAATAAAGCTCAACAAGGTTAAGAAGGAAGTGCCAAAAAGTCATAACAATGCTCTAAATGATAACAGGAAAGTCCAAATCTGCCTTTCCTACATAATTCAGTAATGCCCATTGTCATGAATGTGTAATTGTAGAGTACAGTCTATGCAAGATTATAATGAAGAAATATAAGCTATAATACATGCATATCACAGTAACTGTTCCTCTCAATCATATAATTCATTCTTGTGTAAAATTAAGCAAAAACTCAGTGAGATAGAGTTTTGGAGAAGTGAGTTCACTCTGTCACAGACTAGGATACAGGTAAATGAAACTATTTTGCACTGGCTGTGGGCTGACCAAAATGACTGTCATGAAAACATGCAGTGTCCTATGCTCTGTGACCCACATCCTGCTTGACGTAGTCTTGTCATAATGCGATTTTCAAATGAAGACAAGCCTCATACCACTATATGGTAGAGAATTTATTCCTCCAGAGAGAAAAATACAAGCAGAGGCAATAGTAAGAGCAGTGTCACCTATAATGCTTTATATATTCAAAATATTCTGCTGTAATTGGCACTTTCAATTCAGAATTTTTGTCATGGCAAGAATGTGATTTGATTCTAGTACACATGTCAATTGTAAAGATTAAGTGAGCAGCTATGGTAAACTAATCCACAAAAAAAGGAACCCTGAAATAGTTTACTGCTATACAACATGGAGAACTGCAGTTTGTACTATGATTAGGAATAAAGTTTTATTGTAATATCTCATTATGTCTATACCTACTTCATACTCATTGTGTAAAGTTCAAATACAAATACTCTGATCATTTAGAGAACTTGCAAAAGTCTTTAGTATTTCTTTTCAGAGCTAAAATCAAACAACTCATATTCCTGAAATCTATCATAAAAATAACAACTGCATGAAAGAATCTAAGGATAGATATAAAAACCCAAAACAGGTGGTATCTCACCTACTGTCTAATGCAACAGAATCTACTCACCACATTGAAGTGCCCACACCAGAGCCAAAGTCTAATAACGTAAGTGGGGAAAAGTGTGGGTCACGTTTCTTCGTCTCTGCCAGGATTCTGTAGAGGGAGGCATAATCTGGAGCTAGGCGGCCTGCTACATACATAGCTGCCCTAGAAAAGAAATATAACAATAAATCAAGTTTTAAATCCATAACAACAGCAACTCACAACAAAGGACACTGGTAATCAATTAACAACGGTGGTTCCATGATATTTCAAGGCTAGTTCTTTGAAAGGAACTAAAGCTGGATTAACACAAACAATTACACTTCACATGAGGGGGAGAGGAAAGGAACTGCTGTGCAGCACAAAGAGAAAATTATGCATGTTATATATACAGCATCTCATCTCACCTATAGCCATTATACTCAATGGGTTTCCAGTGATAAATGTTGTTCTTCATTTTCTTGATAACTTTTGATTTTCGGGATTCTAGCAACTTGCCTTGAAGCTCTTCACCAATATCTGGTGATAATGGATCTACCATTTCTGAAATTTTAGAAGTGGCGTAAGGAAAAATAAAGAATGTTTGACATACTAAAAAGCGCAAGGAAGATTTCATTCGAGACATCTTCCTGCACATAACAGAAGAATGTATTTTATATACAACTGAAACAACCTTTGAGAATGCAACTAAATCAACAAAACAGAAAAATCTTTAAACAAATTCTTTAACAAGGATCTAGACTACTCCACAGAAATTAAACTACCTACTCTTGCTTGAAAACTCATTGTGAGATTTTACAAACAATCCCAGTGAGCACTGGGGAAGAGCTCAGAAATACAAACACAGTGCCTGGTTACTGAGGCTTTTCTCTATGGAGGATGGATGACCATATTTTATACTGAAATGTAAGTACACTCCCAGACATTGAATATGATATACATATATATATATATATATATATATATATATATATATATATATATATATATATATATATATAAAATAAATATGCAGGTGTTGAAAAGTGTTGGTGCAAGGACACATCCTTGCCTCACCCTGATTTAACAGGGAAGAACTTCAACAGGCCCCCACCACACTTTACAGCATTTTCGGGACCAGTATATAGGCCAATAATCCATGTCGAAACTCCCCTAAGTCTCAGGATCTCCCATAGTGGTTTTTGATGCACCGAATCAAACGCCTTCTTCAGGTCAATGTAGGCTGCAAGCAGCCCATGACTAAATGCATGACGGTGTTAAACAATGACTCGAAGCACTAGGATACGGCGTATTGTGGACTTGTGAATCCAGACTGCTCTGGTCTCTAGTGCCTTAGTAGGTGGTCCGGGATCCACTGGAATACTGAGCAGTGTGATACTATTATAGTTGTTACAGTCCCAACGACACCCTTTTACCTTCCAGAGAGGGATGACATGCCCTTCAACAGGTCAGGGGAATGAAACTAGACTGCCAGATGGCAGTCAAGCCTGTATGTAAGCCCTGTGCCATAGATTCACCCCCAGATTTTAGCAGTTCAGCAAGGATATCACATATGCCTGTGGCTTTGCCACCCTTCAGCTTAGAAATCACCATCCTAACCTCAGTTAGGGTAGGAGATTCCTGAAGGGTTGGTCTGGCATAGGTATTG
>NC_061836.1:33475693-33480693 GCF_019202785.1 Penaeus chinensis
TCACAGACCCGTTCTTGAGAGAGTCACTGACATCAGCTGATAGTTCAAAATTAAACTTTGTCTTTAACTTGGCTTTTGTGGAAGCAGTCTGAAAATGAAAATAAAAATATTAAAATCACCATGAAAAGAATAAAAATGATCTTTTATGAAGAATGGGAAGACATACTGACATCCAATCACTTATTTCTAAATGGCATTCTAAAATCAAATCTGTTCAACCAATTATGCTACAAATAAATCAAAATATGTTTTATAAGATTTTAATTGTATTTTCCTCATACTAATAAACACATATCTCTAGCTCTTCAAGTATTGCAGTTGGCAGATTATGAGAAGAAAAATTAATTGTAAAATATTTCCATTTTGCTAAATTCCTTGGATTGCTGTGAAACTGGAAAATATGAAATTTGTGAAACTATAAGGCAAAATTTGTTACAATACACCAAAGTGTATTGTTGGTCCAATAGGGATTAGGAATATAATAGAAGTTATAGTAGTTTACTTTACTCTGATATTGTTATTATCCGGTGTGTGTCAGAACAGACACACACACCAGAGATAAACCAAATCAACAACTCCATATCATACACTTTATTCAACAACCTAAATTGCATTGATTGGGCATGCCCTTCAGGCAATACCTGTGGGGAGGGTTGATGGAGGGGGGGGGGGGGGGGTATGGCCCCTAACAGCCCCTGGCAAATCTTGTATTCACCTCAATATGCATGGTAAGTTAATACTGAACTTTGAGAGGACCAAGGTTGTGAGCGGTGCTTTCTGCTATACTTTTCCTTTACTTGTGGTGTTACCGTTTATGATTAACCTTATTATCTAACAATGCTTCATATGGTGAAAATAAGTAGATAAATGCACTTTTTATAGAACATGGATATATCAGACTTTGCAAATGCATCTAGTTTTAAAATCATTTTGGCTTTACCTTTATTGATATTACTAGTGTACAATTATTAATTATTTATTCATTCAGAGATTTTTATTATAAAATGATCTTGTATATCTGTCAAAAATACCTATGACATCGGCATATTATAAACATTTTTGCCAAATTGTATCTTCATACAAGTATGAATTTTTTGTACTTCCACGGATGATAACCAAACAAAAGACTAGATTTGTCTCTCTGTCTATAATGATCACAGAATTAACAATACAAAATCATTGGCTTAGTCACAGGTTATTCTAGTCCCTCAACTGGCAGATATTTTGACAAGCATTGTTTGTCCCTGGTACGTGCACTAGGGCATGGATCTAAACTTCAGTGTGGCTAAAGGAGTAAGCTACAAAGAGCACGGCTTAAACATCCTTTCCCAGGTTGATTTTTATTCTTGGTTTCCTTATGAGCCATTTAATTTAGCCCATTTGCTCAATGATTAAAATGGAGTTGTGAAGTCAATTGTATACCCTCAGTTTATAATTCTTTTAATTACAACAGAAAATAAACCTTCATTACTAAATGTACCCAGTTCAAAATTTCCAACTATATTGTTGTTCATCCACAAGGCAAAGAAATAACAGGTGTTAAAAAACTAAAATTCCTGGATATTACCGAAACCATTTACAGGGCAACGTTCCGAAGAATCTTACAAAAAGAGAAAAAATCTGGTAGACGTCTGTTTATGCAGGAAGCTGCCAACAGTCATTTGACAACAAGTTATGGCAAAAAAACATAGTTTTTGACATTTTATTTTGTCCCTGGTGGAGGGAGTGGTGCCAGGTCACACACGTATGCTAACAATAAGACATTTGTTCTATCTTATACATGATTTATATCTATATCTAGGAAAAGAGACATTTGTATGAGATGTGCACTGTTTCACTACTTCCCAGCCTCTTTTAAAGAGGATATTTACAGGATGAGACTAACACTCATTAACAAAGACTCAACCAACCCCCTCCTTTATTACTTTTTTGTCAATTTCAAGGTAGCTAGCCACCCTTAACTGTTTTTCCCCTTCCTACACTAAGAAGTTCTCCTGCTTTACTTCATTTAACATTTCACATTATATGTGGCCTTTACTAAAGTTGCTTTGCAGGTCAGCACACTTATCTTGATGTGACAAATGATAACAGCTGTCAAAATTTGTAGATGCCCTGATCTCAAAACTATGATTTTTTTTATTCGTTCTCCTTCTCCTGCTTGCCATTTTAGGATCAGATGTCCCCTGCATCGTGTTCAAGTGACATTAATGAGAATTTAATAATAGTGTCTAAGGAGCCTTTCTAATATTGGCATATTTTTACATATTTACCTTTGCTAGGTTATTATGGGTAAACTGAAACTATGTCTAAAGACAATAAAACATGTATGTATAACATCAGCTTGACCACAAATGACCATATAAGGAAAATCACCCCTTAACATCATGCTACTTGTTCGCTGATTCTTAATTTAAGAAGTTTGTGGTTTATACCACCCAAAGATCCTGAGACTAAAAGGAATCCCAACAAGGATTATCAGATTAATTGTAAGCCTGTATACTCATACTGAAAGTATTGTAAAGTGTGGTGGTGGCCTGTCAAGCTTCTTCTCTGTTAGTTCAGGAGTGAGGCAAGGCTGTGTTCTTACACCAACACTTTTCAACACTTGCATGGATTGGATACTGGGTAGAGCTACAGTCCAAAGTCACTGTGGAGCAACTCTGGGCAATATCAAGGTTACAGACCTTGATTTTGCTGATGTTGCTATTCTTTCTGAATCTCTGGAAACCTGTGGTGGCTCTAGATGCATTTAGCAATGAAGTGAAGCTCCTGGGGCTAGAGGTCTCCTGGACCAAGACCAAGATCCAGGACTTTGGGGGTCTGCTAGGAGATTCTGTTCAATTGGTATGTGCTTGCGGTGAGAACATCAAGGTCATTAAGAGTTTTATATACCTTGGTAGTGCAGTTCATGACTTTGGGCTGTCAGGCCAGGAAGCCAATCGATGGATTGGCTTGCCAGCAGGGGTCCTGAAATCTCTTGACAAGAGTACTTGGAGATGCTGGTACCTGTGCAAAAGGACCAAGTTACGTATCTTCTAGGCCCTGACACTGCCAGGTTTACTATACAGTAGTGAAACCTGGATGCTATCTTGTGCTTTGGAATCTCTTCTTGATGCCTTTTGTAACAGGTCCTTGCGCCAGATCATGGGGTACAGTTGGCGGGACCATGTGTCCAACCAACTGTTGCACTGTGAGACTGGTACAGGACTGGTTACTTGCACAATCTCTGATCGCCAACTCATTCTATATGACCACCTGGCTCATTTCCCACAGGATGATCCTGCCCACCAGGTTATCTCTGTTTGAGACAACCCTGTGTGAAGGAAGCCTGTGCGATGACCTAGGAAGTCAGGGTGAATGCAGCTATACGCCCCTGCTAGCATAGCATTAGCTCCCCAATGATGAGGAATGATTATACTACTTACACAGATCTTGAAATGAGAGCTAGAATAAAGAATAGCTTTTTAACCTACTAGTACCCAATCCACTGGGCTCTGTCAATTTTGTTTACACATAGATGGTTTCACATGTACTTAGCTACCAAAAAGATTGATTACTAAGCCTATCTGACCTCACCTAATTACCTTGGTCCTTAATTTTTTTTTTTTTTTTTTTTTTTGGGGGGGACAAGTTTTATCTATAATGCTTATGATCCTTATTACTATTATAATCATTACTAACCTCATCATTACTAGAACATTGTTAACATTAATAATAACAATAAAAATAAAAAATTTCTTTCTTTAAATTCAGGCAACTGGGAAAAAAAGAGAAATCAGGTAGACTTAATTGACTCCTTGGTGACTAAGAACTTCTGGAGCATCTGTGCAAACAAAAATAATGGAAAAAAGGAAAAAAGAAAAAGACAGAAAAAAAAAATCCTGTGATGCTTTCTTCCTATATACTCATAGTGCCATGTATGATGAAGATATATGCAGGTTGAGTGGAACAACAGAAACAGTCTTGAAGGTTTTTTACCCTAGGAAATTACATAACTGGTGAGATCATTGGGTATGTAAGTGTTGCTCATGCGAAAGCCATGAGCCTTCATAGTGAAGTCAGGTAACTGATATTACTGATGCATTACAGTATATATACACATAATGCAGGACCCATTAGTGATAACAGAGATGCATATAAGGCATCACAATAAGGCAAATACTGGTAATGCAGTCATACATATAACAATGCATTAGTACACATGACATTGCAGTTCTCATAGCTATACACCTGGCCTATTAAATATGATACTATAGAATGCAATCAGCAGAAAGTGAAGTTAATCCACAGTTGCTTCAGAGACACAGCAGAGTGAATTGACATGGCTTATGTGCCTTGAGCACTCTCGAGAAAGGACAACATACCACCACCACGGATATTCTAATAAGATATGGCATGTAGACCACCCTGGTGATCTGCTCTCAAAAAAGGAAAAAGTCTAAGCTCAATCCTGCCATATACATTTAGAATAGGTTTGTTGGCCTTTGCCATACAGCCAAAGACATGGAGCCAGTGTTCTTTGTAGGATTTAGTGATAATGCATTGTGAGAGTGGCACAGGTGAGAAGTGCAAATAATGGTAGACCTCAAATTTTGCTTGAGATCCATTGCTTATGTACATTTTCTGCAAAAGAAATGATCTCTGTGGCCTGGTCATGTCCATCAAATAAGAGATGAATTCCTCCATGCTAGTTATTGTTTGCCTGCTTCATGGCTAGTCTCACAGTTCTTGGCTGTCACAAAAGAGGAGTGAAGGAATAGTAAATGTTAATACTATACCAACCATACCTTTCACTACTAATCCTTCTTTTATATGTGTTTACACCATACTGACAATACCTTTCATTATATATATATATATATATATAAACATATAAACACATATATACATGTATATATATATTAACGATAATACGTAATCCAAATGTAGCACAGTACCAAGTATCCAGTGTAGTCTACACATTCACTAATTTACTGAAAAAGCAGCTTTGGCATGCAGGG
>NC_061836.1:33485693-33530693 GCF_019202785.1 Penaeus chinensis
CCGTTTGTTCGTACATTATGCTTGAGACGCATTCCTGAAGCAATTACATGTGACTGTGGACTTGAAGTTCGTCCGTTGAAGTGCGTTACGCCTGAAATTACATTTCGAAAGTGTATTTCGTGTGTCTGCAAAGTTCAAGGCGTTTAAATTTGATTTATAATGGGTAGATAATTGACAATGTAAACTTTAGAGAATAAAACACATAAGGCATCATTTACATTATCATTATTATCGTTATTACTATAATGATTATTATCACTATCAGTGTCATTATCATTACCATTATTGTTATCACTTTCATTATATTATAATTATAATTATCATCATTGCTATCATTATTGTTAATGATATTAACATTATTATTACTCTCTATATTATAAATCTGGTTGTGTCTCGTCCGTTCGTTATCACTTTCCTCCCCAATCATCATATGAGTGAGAGACAAATTACACACTGCATTGAAGTAGTTAGATCCTCGGTTTATGCACGTTTATCATTTACACAACTATCCGAGGAGGAAGGTTAAGAAGGAAAGTATTGGAAGGGAGAAGAAACAGGACATAATGAAGAAGGTGGGGGGGGGGGGGGGGGGAGGGGAAGGGAGGAAAGGGAGGAGGGGTAACTTAAAAAGATAAGGAAGGTAGGAAGGGAAAATAAAGGGGGCGTAGAGTGGAAAGGAAAATGGATAAGGGAAAAGGGAGTGGAAACGGAGAGGGGACTTAAAGAGAAAAGGGATATTTGAGAGGGAAGGGAAGGGGATGAAGGTAGCGAAGAAGGGGGGTAGGAGGTTAAAGAAGAATAGGAGGGATGTGGAAGGGTGCAGATAGGAGGGATGGATATAAGGAAGATTTAGGATTCAAATTCAAAACACTTTATTTAATCAATTACAATGGGTATTACTTTTACAGATATGTTGTTTACATTATGTAATAGGATGTTATATACATAGATATTATACAATGCTTGTTTAACTAGATTAGACAGAACATTAATATCACAGAGAACTGAAATTTCGCACTTGGCTTGATGTTCAAACGCCTGATGTCATTGATATTTCAGTAGATGTTCTTTCACTTTTGTTTTAAATGTTTTTTGGTTTGAGATATTTCTAATATTTTCTGGTAGTTGGTTCCAGATAACCAGTCCTCGGATTTGCAAATTTCTTGCCCCGGTTTCTGTATTCGATCTTTTGATATATAAGGAGTTGTTTTGCCTTGTAAATACACATGTTATGTTACCTGTTGTTTGTATAGGTAATAGCCAATTTGGGTAGTTTCCTTGTATTATTTTATGGATCAGAATACACGTGTCATATTTGTATTTCTGTTGTACTTTTAGCCATTTTAGTTGTTTATATATGGTGTGATGTAATATTTATTTACATTTCTCAGTGCTACTCTTGCCGCGAAGTTCTGTAGTTTCTGTGTCCTTTGTATTTGTGTTTTGTTTGTGGATCCCCAGATGTTTAGACAGTAATTAAGGATACTAAGTGCTAGTGTTTGTATAACAGCAGTTCTTGTTTCTGTGGGTATTTTATTTTTTATATGATTCAAGTATATCAGTGTGCTTTTAGCCCATTACTTTTCTGTAGAAGTGATCAGTGTGTGTCTCGAATGTCACGTATCTGTCTACGTGTACCCCTAGGTTTTTTACTGTTGTGTTGGGTTTGATGTAGCAACCTTGGAAATCTATAACTGTATCTGTGGGTATTTTTGCTATATTCTGACGGCTGCCTTTGAAAATACATTGTGTTTTTTTGTGGATTTAGTTTCAGGCCATTCATATCGATTTTTTTTTTTTTTTTTTTGTTGCTTCTGTTAGAGTCTGTTTGGTCTTTTCTATCAATTCATTTAGATTGTTTACAGAGGCAGCGTGAAGAAATTGAGAGTTGTCGGCGTACCGAACAAGAAGAAACGAAACTGATTGCTTTGATGATACTTTTTCATGGATTTTGACTGAGTTCTCGTTGAACCAAAAATTATCAATTTCGTGATTTGTTAGTTTGTTTACAAGTAATTATTGGCTGACACTGTCAAAGGCTTTCGATATATCACATAGAGTACAAATTTTACTGGTTATTGTCTATATTATAAATTTAATTTGTGACTTTTAGGAATGCCGTTTCGGTTGATAATTTATTCCTAAAACCGTGTTGCGTGTTAGATATAAGGCTATTCGCTTCTAAAAAATTTTTTCATTGGTTTGCAACTATTTTCTCGAGAACTTTAGATATTACTAGTAGTATAGTGATGGGTCGATAATTATTGATAATTATCTCTGTTACCGGATTTGAAAATCGGAGTAATGATGCCATGTTTCCAAAGTGATGGATAAACACCGGTGACTATAGATGTATTAATAATTACTGTCAGATAGCATGCAATTGCTGGTAAACTATCGTTTATGAAACGATGTGCCATTCCATCTGCTCCCACGGAATTTGTCTTTTTAAAGTGTTTTATTGTTAGGATAATTGTTTCTACTACTGGTTGCGGTCTGAAGAAGTTTGTTGTAGTGTTCGTTTCGTTTATGTTGTGTTGATATGTGGGGGCGGTTGTCTGTTCAAAAGTGCGTCTACCTACCTCTGCAAAGAAGTTATTAAAGTATTCTATATTATTTATGGAATTTTGGGAAGTGTCTGTGTTTTGTTTCTTCTTAGGCACTAATGTATTTACTAGTTTCCATGTTTCGGCAGAATCGCTTCTACATTCATTGAACATTTTAAAAATAATTAGTTTTCGCCCAGCGGAGGAGTGTTTTCACATTTTTCATCTTTTGTTTGTATTCAGCCGGAAGGGTGGTGTAAAAACTGATTATCTTGAGAGCTTTGTGAGCATTATTTCTATCATTCATGGCCCTCTTAATGTTGTCATTTATCCAGGGGGCGGGAGGACGCCTAACTGTTTTTGTTTTAAAAGGAGCGCAGGCATCGAGGCTGTTCTTTATCACGTTTGTAATAATATTAACTTGTTTGTCAACGTCGTCAGTTGTTAAAATCTCTGACAGTAACGAATCATTGGCTATAATATGATGGCAGAGTAAATGAGGATCGTAATGCGTTAGGTCGCGGGAGGTTTTATTGACTAGTTTTCGCTTTGCTTTTTCTATATTCAAGGTCATGGTTATAAGCCCGTGATCAGCAATGTGGCATGGGACCGCGTCTGCGTGTAGTGTAATATCGGGTCTGTTTGTTATTATAACATCTAATATGGATGAGGTGTTTTCTGTAATCCTTGTAGGCTTCTTTATAAGTTGTTTTAATTTGTTTTTGTTAATTATCCCATTTGGTTTATTTAGATCGTCATTTAAATCACCTAAAATGAAAAGTGGTTTTCTCTTTATTGACATTTCTCAGAGAATACTTTCCAGGTAGTCAAATGATTCTGTGGTGGCATGAGGGTGTCTGTAGATTGTGCCGACGAAGAAGGAAGGATACATACTGCTTTGTACGGTTACCCAGATGTCCTCTACTGCTGTATGATTTACAGTTACAGAGGAGATCTTATTTGATTTAAGGGTATCGCTTACATATATGCAGACTCCACCTCCACGTCCTGCATCACATCTGTAAACGTGAAATTTTGGGATGCTGATGAAACTGCTTGATATTTCTTGGTGAAGCCAAGTTTTACTAATACACAAAATATCAATATTTCTTGATGTGTTCTATTCTGATGGTGTTAAGTGGTTTGACCGCCGGATTTGCAATGTCAAACATTCTGCTCGCCTTTGTACTTGTTTCTATTTAGGAATACTTTTACATTGTTGGGAAAGCTCTGACATTGGAAATTTGGTTGAAAGTCTTCATCTGTGTCTGGGTGGCAACTCGTGATGTATAGGTACATTACCTGAGGACGGTCGGCACCTTGCAAGGTTTTGGCGAGTGGTGTTCCTCCCTTGTTTTCCTTCTTTGTTTTCTAGAGTTGACTTGAACGAAACCTTCCTCATCTTGGTGGGGCTGCGGCTGCTCGTTTGTTTGTTTGTGTGTTTCCACTCGTTCCGTGCAGTTGTTGATGATGAGCTGTGGTGTTTGTGGAGCAGGGGGGCAGGTACTCCAGGCACATGGTGGTGTGTCGTATCTTCCCACTGGCGATTTGATGGGAGATGTTTTTGCTTGTTTTTCCTTTTACTGTTTCTAACGTAGCTTCTCCTAGGTGTGACTTGTGTTGAGGCTTCGTTCTTCATACCGGTTGGAAACGTGTCATCGTTGTTTTTGGGCAGACGCTTGCGTGGCTCCGGACGAGGGGTGGCTGGCGCGTCAGCAAGATCGTAAGTCTGCTGGGTCGGAGTGGGTAGAGAGGGAGTGGGTAGTGGGGACGGAGTGTCGGGGGAGGGTGGTGGTGGTGGGGGGGAGCTAGGAGAGGCGTTAGTCGTGGGTGCTGCCGTGGAGGGTGTAGGAGTGTGTTTATTTTGTGGTGTAAAGGTAGATGTCGTTCTGCCAGGGGGAGGGGATGCGAAGGGGAAGGATTGGTAGGCGGATTGATCGTGGGCAGGGGTTGGGAGATCAGATATTGCGTGATGGGATGGGGTCGAGGATGTTGTGACGAAAGCTTCCTTTCCGCATTCCTGCGGCTGAGAAGGCATCGCACCTTGACTAATTAGACTGTTGATTGCAGAGGGTTCGTGCTGTGTTTGTGTATTTTGGTGTTTTGGTTTTTGAAAGATTTTTACTAATGGAGTAAATATACGGGGGGACAGCCTTGACCCTGGCTGCCATGGGATGTCCATCGTCATGGGCGAGGGAGCAGCTTTGACCCGCGCTGCCAAGGGGCCCGTATCCTAGGGCGGAGGTCCCATTACCCGGGGAAGGGGGCACGAAATCCTGGGCCAAGGGTCCCTTTTCACTCTGGGGATTAGAGCTCGGGCTAGCTGTCCGAGGAAGCACCTGGGAAACTCCCTGGCTGGCCCCCTGTGACCCCGGGAGAGTAGTCAGATTTCCCTCTGACTCTGCGAGACCATGAGATGCCATGGTTTGCTGAGCTGTTAGGCGGCGGCGGAGAGGAGGCAAAAACACGTCCGTTCACCACGGCGGCTAGACTCAGTGTGTGTGTGTGTGGGGGGGGGGGGGGGGGTTGAGGGAGAAAGGAAATGGGAGAGAGGAAGGAGGTGGGCAAGGGAAATATAGAAGGGAGAGGTAGAGAAAGGGGGAAGGGAAAGGGAACGAGAAATAAGCGCCCAATGATCCCAACGACCTGTTTACTTTTGAAAGAGCTATTTCCAGTAGGACTATCGTATCTATGGCAATCAACAAGGGCCGAGTCAAACGTTATTCCTCCATGAAGCGGTATTTAGCTATGGGTAATTGTATGTCGCTTTTTTTGTAAGGGCGGCAAGGTAATAAAAACTAAAAAAAAAAAAAAAAAAAAAAAACGTCTGCAGATTATTACATATTGTATCATTTATTGCACAGGTAACAGTGGATTTATAAGTAATAGTATTACAAGTCATCTTTTCTTGCTTGAACAGTTCTTTTGATTATAGTATTTCTCTTTCTGATTATAATCGATTGAAATTATGTAAACCTTAAAATTTTAATCATGACAAACCTGCTTTGTCAGCAGCATTAACCTGTGGACTGCTGACGGTATGTATATATATATATATATATGTATTTATATATTTATATCTTTATATACACTCACGCTAGAGGCATATCCACCACGTAAGTTGGATACATTTAAACTCCGTAAAAATGCTTTCAGAATCTGAAGTTTATTCATATTCAGAATGAATGTCTACGTTCAGTGTTTGAATATCAGTGTAGGCAGTGTAAAATAAATAGAAAAAAAAAAATGTTCACGTGTCACTTCGAGTTGATAGGTACTGCATGGCTAGTTGCCTAGAGGAAAGGAGATTGGATTTTGGTGGTGATCCAGCGTAGATAAGTAGATGTATGGACAAACTAGGAGGTTTTGGGTATAATGTATGGTTGATTGGGGGAGATTAAAGCTATTGTGGGTATATTCTGAATATATTTTAGGTAATTGAGTTTAGATCTGTGGGAATTTGTTAGATAAGTAGAATGGTTGTACCAGAAATTACCGACAAATTTGGGTTTTTTATGGTCTAGGTTATTTGTGGTCTAGGACAGTGGTTCTTAACCTTTTAACTATCACGCCCCCTTTTAGGAATTTTCCCTTTCCTCCACCACGCCTCTCTTGTATTTGTAGATAAAATTCCCACCCAGATTCTAAAGAAAACTATAAATAAGTTGTGTTAGTTTTGTTTTAATTAGTATGAATTGGTATAATTAAACCTTCTATTATGTGACCATGCTCTCGTTAAGAGAACAGCAAAGATAATTAGAGTAATTACTGCCTTTTTCCCCAGGGCTCGCGCCCCCTTTGGAAAAGACTGAGACCCCCCTAGGTAGACGCGTCCCCAGGTTAAGAACCACTGGTCTAGGAAACAATTGAATTGATTAAGAGTTTGATTCATGGTAGATAAATAGATCTGAAAGTCGACAAGAGAAATAGATCTGAAAGTCGACAAGAGAAATAGATCTGAAAGTCGACAAGAGAAATAGATCTGAAAGTCGACAAGAGAAATAGATCTGAAAGTCGACAAGAGAAATAGATCTGAAAGTCGACAAGAGAAATAGATCTGAAAGTCGACAAGAGAAATAGATCTGAAAGTCGACAAGAGAAATAGATCTGAAAGTCGACAAGAGAAATAGATCTGAAAGTCGACAAGAGTAGTTATGTAATAAGGAGTGGGCATTTTGGATAGATTACGATTGATGAGGGAAATTATGAGGCTAAACCGAAAATAAAGATGTAATGAACGGTGCATTACCTGATAGATAATTGTAAATTTCTGGGTAGATTTTTAAAAATATAGACAGAGGAGTGTTGTAGATATCTGGTTCTCACAGTTCAGACAATTTTGGCTTTAATTTTGCTAATGTGACTAATTTAGAAGACTGATGATGATAATCAAAATAATAATTATTATCATTATCATATCTCTGGATAATCCAATAAGCCTTTTCATTTCTCATCGTACTTCCATTTAGTGCAAATATCATATACATTCTCCGTCCATCATATCTTCATTGGGAAGCTTGTTCACAGGCACACATGTTTCATTTTTCTGTTTATTGCTGTTCACAACATAAATTAGAGTTTGCTTGAATTGTACTATATTTTTTTTTGGTTTAACTTTTAAGCCGAGGGTGGCAGCTTTGTTCTACTTTGAATATATATATATATACACATATAAATATATATGTATATATATCACGTATATATAATATATATATATTATATATATGTATGTATATACATGTATATATGTATTATATAAATGTATATATATACACATATATGTACGCATTTATATATATATATATAAATGCATATATGGGTATATATATATATATGTGCAGACCCACACACATTAAAACACACACATGTGTACACATACATACATATATAAATATATATATATAATGCTAACGACAGCAAACGAATAGTCATATGTATTTATATGTCTATATATGTACATATATAAACAGGTAGATTGATAGATGTAAATATATATGACTATTCGCTTGATTACACATTGGCTGTTGTCAGCATAGTTATATATTCTTATGTATTTGTATTATTATTATTGTTATTTCTTGAAATAAGGATCATATCGATAACATCCCCTCAGCAGAGAGATTTCTTGAGCACAGTCATACAAAATGCATTTTCCAGTGACAAAAAAGGGACTAAAAAAACGCACGTTGTACTTTTATTCTACTTTTAATGTCACAGGATATCCCATACATATGCGTAATATTAGTGACAAGGCCAGCAATTATGATCTCAAAAAGGAGACTCAATAGGGTTTATTTTCCTATACTCAACATAGTGAAAATGAACCATAATGAAAAAACTACACAAGACTCAAAATAGCTAAACAAGTCACTTTATAGGTGTCAGCAGAGTTCATAAATTCCTAGACTTCTAGTATTTTTTTAATCATTTTTTAAATAATTTTTTGACTAGAGGTAACGGGACATGGAGCGAGAAGCATAAGCAATAAACTACATGACCTTTAATAAGGACGACATCGGCGATTATAACTCCATTGACAAAGTCAAACAGGGTTCAATCCCATCTTGTTATCATCAGAGAAGGTGAACACTGGCGAGATTTATTTTTTCTTTCATTCATTTTCGTAGTTATCATTCGCAAATCCCGCCATTGTAATATACTGTAAATATCTTCCTTTTTTATATTTTCATCATCTTTTATAATTCAAACACACGACAAAGTGCACAGGCTGGATATAACATGATGAGTCCATGAAATCAGGTTTATGTAAGAGCTGTGCTGAAGACCCTGAATCGTCAGCATGTTTAAAAAGTCAGTGGCCAAAATACCAAGTGATGCAAAAAATGAAACGAGTGCCTCCACAGCGACGAAAAAGGACATGGTCGGAATATTTCGCATTCTGGGGTCTTCAGGGAGCTCTTGATTTCGTGGTTAAAAAAGAAAATTGAAAAAAATCGAAAAGTAGGGTAAAACAATCTAAACTGCCATGATGCAAGAGCAATGGTTGTGACAGAAATGCCTAAAAGCCACTGTACAGTTTAGTTATTCATGTTTAATATCCTCTTTCGCTTGTTTATATATTTATATATTTTTTATTATTTTCTGTAGCGCCGCCACCACTCTATTAGCTTATAAATATGATTATCATATCACATGTCATTCAACCTTTAAAAAGAATAAATTTCAGAGTGTCAGGCACTCATGAACTTCTATAGGGCACAGTGTTGGAGAATAAATAAATAAAAAAATCCAGTTGCACTAACCTTTTCACTCACAGACATTTTCTCTGAAAAATCACTTTCACTTAGTCAAAACTTTAAAGTTTTTCATCCAAGTCTTCCTGTACATAAAGGAAAGGGGATACAATATTTTGGGTTTAATTTTTTTATTCTTAAGGTGGCAACTCAACCTGATAAAGAACCATCAAGGTCCTAAATTTTGCAATAAATAAGCTAAGGGGCATGAAGCTCTCTGGTTTTGCCAATAAGCACCTAAAGCCATCACATGAAACATATGAACCTTACAACTCTTCTGGTCACACAGTTCCAGGCCCCACAGGACACTTTCTCACACGTCCTGGCCAGGCGAGTGACCCCTAGAGAACAGTCCCTGTGTTAATTTGATGGTAAGTGGTTCTCTCTTCAATGCTCGTGGATAACACAGGAACTGAGCCTCTGGCGAGAAACTCCCATGGCAAGACTTCGGTGAGATTTTTAATCACAGTAATCTAACTTGGCCTGTGGTGCATGGATGTAGGCCTCTTCATACCCTGATGAAGAGGACGTGATAGGCGTGTACTATGTCTCTGAAGACACCACCACGGAACGTTGTCGTTTATCTTAGAAATCTGTCTTAAATAGATATCACTCCTCACGAATAGGCATTACTGGCAGTTGACCATGACTATTTGGTCATTAGAAGGAGCTTCCACGCAGGAAAGCAGTATCCAAGCCCTTGGTAATGTCTTCGGAAACTAGTGTCAGTGACCAATTTGACCTACAGAAGCTGCTGCACTTTGAAAGGCATATTACCTTTTTTCAACATTTTCAGCACTTTTTCCTCACCATTTTCATACCAAATTGCTTGTCTGTCACATGCACGTAATCCTGGGCAGTGGAGCCACCCCCATGGCTTCCAGCACCTCATAACGGCTCGTGCATGAAACTTGTGACTTGCAAGTCCATCTGTTGTAGCACCAATATAATAAAGGTCCATCAGCTTAATCTGTCCTTGAAGGTGCATCACTTCACACTTTTCTTATATCATTCCTGTTTTATTTCTTGTTTTGGACTGATTATGGAATGCTCATAAATCTTTTAAAAAGAAACGACTTGCTCAAAAGTAAAAATAAGTTGAAAAGTTACTAATAGCAAGGCATATTAAGCAATACACTGGAAATCACAAAAAGACATTCATACCACTCCAGTAACACGTATACTATTTAGCACATACGGAAAAAGCAATGAGTACATAGTCTGTATAGGAGTATATTCGTGGCTAACACAGTCAAGTCAAGACTCTTTCTCAGCGACTCATAACATGGACTCCAGCATATCATCAAAACATGAGTACCATATTATCGAAAATAATCATAATAATGTGTCATAATTAGTATGTACTAAGCTGCTTCTGTGGACGTTAGAGACTGTTGTTCCAGAGATAAAAGTCATAATTTCTCACTCATTCTCCCTGTATTCCCAAACATTCACCTTCTGGAAGATAAAGAATATTGTAACTTCTCAGCCCCGCTCAAGAAAAATAGGCCTAGCTCTCATCAACCGGCTGATTATAAACTACTAGTATACATCTTATCATATCATAACAAAGACATTTTTAACTCTTTTTTTTTTTTATATATGCCTTAAACTCTATATAGCTTATCACTGTCAAGAACAGTTTCATAACGCTTTATTTTACAAAATGAGCAATCTGTTTCTTAGCCATGTCTGCATCATGGCCTACCTAGAGACTGCAGTAGATATCACGCTGAATAAGTGTATAATCCTATTTATCGATTTACAGTAAAATGCATATTGCTTAGCCCTATTCGGTCACAGGAGTGTTCATTCTTGGTGTCACTTAACAGAACAATTCACAATTGGTGTAATTCTCGGCACAGTTTCTATGTGCCTTTTGATAAATGTAGAATTCGGGTTCATAAGAGGTCATTATCTGTTTCGTCATTATACTGAATATATATTTAATCTGTTTATACACAGTGGAGACATGGAACCATCTATGGTGAGTGACTGATTATGCTACTACTAATAGCAGAACATTCACTTTTTTGGTAAATCCAGTGAAATACCGGCCTTTTTTTTCCAATAAATCAAAATTCATTATCACGAACCTTGTTATGACACCCGTCTCGAAAGACAAAGGTATTACAATTTGTAGAACAAAAAACTTGATTTCACGCTTGTGTGAAATGGTCATTCAACGAAAATACTGTGGATGGCCTAGTCAGCACTAATCACTAGGATTTGAGGACACAGACGGCTTAGTAAGAGCTCAAATTCTTGTGGAAGGCAGCGGGGAAGGGGTTGTCGAGTGCCCAGAGCACAACACCCCAAAGCACAAGTCGGGCATGGATGTATATGGTGGTCGAACACAGGCGAAGAGGGGTTGTCTCAAGTTGCTCAGAACTCAAGACGATAGGCGTTGCAGCTCGTCTCATGATCTTGCAAGTTGATAGTACAACGTGAAGCTGATGGGGCGAGGTCAATTTTGTTGGCGATGAGTGCGTCTTCATTGGCAGCCACCCAGTAGCCCAGAGCGTCAGTGTCATAGGTGGGAATGATCGTTACCTCTGAAAATAACATACAAACAATTTGACAATAAAGTTCTCACTGGCATCAAATAATACAATAAATCATCTATATTCCTATGGAAATGATTTTCAGAAATATGGATGTAGAAATTAAGAATCCAAAATGAAAGCTGTATCTTGAGTTCAGCAACCATTCCTTAAGTGACTCGTTATTTTTACTTTGTTGCAGAACTAGAACAATGCAAAAATTAAGAAATTTCTTGAATGAACTATGCAAAACTTACCCAATTCTTTATCTTCCCATTCCATCTTGGCCTGGAGGAGGGCATCAAGCACCTCCCTGCCAGGGTCGATGCCTGAGAAGACGTAATATCGCGCTCTCACTCTCCTGAAGAAATCAACATTGGAGTAATTGGGGTTAGCAGCATGAGGCACATACGCCAAGTCCAGATAAACTGGTGCAACTGTTCTCTTCGACTTCCTGCTTGTTTTGCGCTCTCTGCGTGGGGTGTGTGTACTTGGGTTATCTGAGGGCTGAAGTGGTGCTGGTGCAGGCACTGGTGATGGCAGGCCGAGAGGCTTACCCCACTTCTGCAAGGTATCTTTGGCATCTCGTGCTACATCACTGTCTTTTGATGCAGATGTTGTGGTAGTTACAGTTGTAGAAGTGGTTGATCCCTCTTCTTTGCTTATTTTGGAAGTTTTCCATGCCTGGTTTCTGTTAAGCTTATCCTCACTCTCGGTCATAGATGGCTCCATAGCTCGAGATGGAAGATTTCCATTGTCATAGTCTCCAGCTTGCTCACCATACATGAACTGATCCATGTGGGCTCCAGAAGGAGGATGGTACTCATACACAGGCTCATCATCATATTCTTCTTGGTACTGCAAACCTGTAGCACCGTAGTGTGTAGTATATGCTGCAGATGGGTGCTGACTAGTAGAAACTTTACTAACTGCATCTCTTGCCTCAGACCGTGTTTCTTTGAGTGATGACATAAAAGCTTCCCTACTACTTGCATCACTGCTAGCAGATTGAGGTCGTTCTTCTTTGTCAGATACATCATCACCTATCATTCGTCGAGTGACTGTGGTGACTGTGCTAGCCATCACACCCTCAGAGGCATCAGTGTCACTATCAGTTGTTACAGTGCGAGTAGTACGTGTAATAACAGTTGGATCACCACTGAGAGATTCGTCACTTGTCCAAGGACCAGAGAGTGAGTGTGAAGTGGTGTAGGTCATTGATGACCCAGGTACTCCACTGGAATGTTTCCTGCGGGTAATTGGAGATGGTGATGAGGAACCTGAAATTTTACGCATAATGTCTTCTGAAATTTGTTGATCACCAAGAACTTCAACAACTTCTCCACCAGGCATTTCCTCTGTCTGAACTTCTTCCCCATCTTCATAGTATTTTGTGATCACTGTTGTGACTTTCCTTACTACTACACGTCCAGTCCTTGGGCTACCTGGAGCACCCTCTGTGCTGCTTGTTGAAGACTTTCTAATGGAACTAATTCTCTGTCCCTCATGCATTGTGCTCTCTTCACTTGTTGAGACAGATTCTCTTGAACTTCTAATATCCTCATGGGTAGTCTCAGAGCTGGATTTTGAAATGTCAGAACTGAACTTACTGCTAGATGAAGTTTTCACAGATTCTTCTGAACTGAATGTCTTCTTACTTTCACTCGTTTCTGATGTAGATTTTGTTGATTCAGATTTCATTTCAAAACTATCTGATGACTCCAGAGAACTAATTGACGACTCCTTTAGTGTACTGATGATTCTGCTCTCTGAAGGCAGTTCACCCATTCCCAGACCTGATGGTTCCTTTCCTTCAATGGTTCTCATTACAGATGATCCAGACTTATCGCCACTGGGTCTCTGCACTGTTTCTGTTGTCTCTGTCTTTTCATCACCACTTGTAATAGTTGTTTTTCTCACAACTGAAGGTGCAGAATCTGAAGTCTCCTGAATAGTTTCTACTGTCTCTGTAGGTTCACTTCCAGTGACGATGGTTCGTTTAATAAATGTCTTTGTTACAGTCCCAGAATCTGCTCCTACTGTTTCAACAGTTTCAGTGGGTTCACCTCCAGCTATAATAGTTCGCCTAATGGTTGTTCGTGTTACAGCATCAGATTCCAAAGGTTCTTCAACAGTCTCTACAGTTTCTGTTGGTTCCCCTCCACTAATAATTGTTCGTTTTATTATTTTTCGTGTTGATACTGTATCATACTGTGGTGATTCTTCAACAGTTTCTGTCGGTTCACCACTGCCAACAATTGTTCTCCTTATGACTGTTCTCTTGGTAACAGTACCTGATTCTGACGGTTCTTCTACAGTCTCAACTGTCTCAGAGGGTTCACTTCCACTGATGATGGTTCGCTTTACAGTGGTTCTGGTAACAGATTCAGATTCTGAAGGTTCTTCTACAGTCTCTACAGTTTCACCTGGTTCCCCACCGCTGACAATGGTTCTCCTGATAATAGTTCTCTTAGTAACAGTACCTGATTCTGATGGTTCTTCCACAGTCTCAACTGTCTCAGAGGGTTCACTCCCACTGATGATGGTTCGCTTCACAGTGGTTCTGGTAACAGATTCAGATTCTGAAGGTTCTTCTACAGTCTCTACAGTTTCTACTGGTTCGCCACCGCTGACAATGGTTCTCCTGATAATAGTTCTCTTAGTAACAGTACCTGATTCTGATGGTTCTTCCACAGTCTCAACTGTCTCAGAGGGTTCACTCCCACTGATGATGGTTCGCTTCACAGTGGTTCTGGTAACAGATTCAGATTCTGAAGGTTCTTCTACAGTCTCTACAGTTTCTACTGGTTCGCCACCGCTGACAATGGTTCTCCTGATAATAGTTCTCTTAGTAACAGTACCTGATTCTGATGGTTCTTCCACAGTCTCAACTGTCTCAGAGGGTTCACTCCCACTGATGATGGTTCGCTTCACAGTGGTTCTGGTAACAGATTCAGATTCTGAAGGTTCTTCTACAGTCTCTACAGTTTCTACTGGTTCGCCACCGCTGACAATGGTTCTCCTGATAATAGTTCTCTTAGTAACAGTACCTGATTCTGATGGTTCTTCCACAGTCTCAACTGTCTCAGAGGGTTCACTCCCACTGATGATGGTTCGCTTCACAGTGGTTCTGGTAACAGATTCAGATTCTGAAGGTTCTTCTACAGTCTCTACAGTTTCACCTGGTTCCCCACTGCTGACAATGGTTCTCCTGATAATTGTTCTCTTAGTAACAGTACCTGATTCTGATGGTTCTTCAAAAGTCTCCACTGTCTCGGAAGGTTCACTTCCACTGATGATAGTTCGCTTTACAGTGGTTCCAGTAACAGACTCAGATTCTGAAGGTTCTACAGTTTCTATAGTTTCTACTGGTTCACCACCACTGACAATGGTTCTTCTAATAACTGTCCTTTTTGTAGTGGTCTCAGATGGCTCTTCTACAGTTTCTACTGATTCTGTGGGTTCACCTGCACTAATGATAGTTCGTTTTACAATTCTCCTCGTTGTTACAGTCTTGGAATCAGTTGGTTCATCGTGTATCTCTTCTGTTTCACTTGGTTCATCTTTACCAACAATAGTTTTTATGATTTTCTTTGTAGTTACTGTGTCAGAATCTGGTTCTTCAAAGGACTCCACTGTCTCTACTGGCTCTCCTTCGTGGACAATCACTCGCCTTACAATTCTCCTTGTTAATGTTTCAGAATCAGTAGGGTCTTCGTAAGTCTCTATGTATTCAGTGGGCTCACCTGGAACAACAGTTCTAACAATTCTTTTTGTCATGGAATCTGAAGGCTCATCAATAGTTTCTACTGTTTCTGTAGGTTCACCACTGACAACCGTTTGCCCTATTATTGTCTTTGTGGAAACGGTTTCAGAAACTGATGGGTGATCATAAGTTCTCACCGTTTTTACAGGTTCATCACTAACTATGCATTGCATAATAATTGCTTCAGTATCAATTTTAGGCCTTTCAGTTGTGAAGTACTTTTGTGATATTTCCTTTTGGTCTTTAGTCTCTTCAGTGTGTTCCTTCATAAAGTGGCTGGTGCTACTAAATTCCTGACTATCCTTAATATGAGTCGCCTGTGAAGATACTACAGAGGATAATGTTTCCTTAACAGAACTAGACTTATCAGTAATGGCAGTGACAGACTTGTACTCTTCGGTTGACACTTGCTCGGAGGTTGAAGTTTGTGTCTTGCTTGAAGTGATCTCTTCAACTTCAGCCATGAGCTTTTCTGCAATAATAGCTGAAGTTGTTTCGATATGGTCTTTACTTTCTTTAACCTCTTTCACAATACCCTCAACACCACTGGAGGAGGAGAAGGAAGAGGAGGGTGGAGGAGGTGGCGAAGACTTATCAGATGATGGTCTTCTGTCATCTCCTTTGACTGGCTTAGATACAGGAAGATCAGATAGTTTTTTGTCATCAGCATCAGTAAATGCAAGTTTAGATGCTGATGTTGTAGTGGTAGAGGTTGATATAGATGAGTCATGTGCTGATGATATGAATGTTCGTGTGAGAGAACTGGTTGTAGAAGATTCTTCTGCTGTTACAGCTGAAGTAAAGGTTGTATCTCTACTCTTGATTTCATCTTTGGTAACTGATTCAGCTTTACCAAAGACTGAAGATTCGCTTTCTTGGAGGGAAGATGTGCTTGACGAAACAGGAAAATCAGGTTTACCTATGGATTTTACTGGTGACGGAGGTGGAGAAGCAGGTTCCTTGAAATCTTGGAAGGAAGTCTTACTTGTGGTCACAGCTGTTTTGATTCCCTGAACCACTTCACTGACTCCAAACGCCTCTGTAAATGATTTAACAGTCTCACTGATTTCTTCTTTAAATATGCCTTCAGATATGTCACTTTCAGATGATCCTGTTGTTACTTTAGGTTGTTCCCCAAGGTATGATGGATCCTTTGGCAGGTCCTTTGCATCTACAGATGTTACATCACTCTTTGAGCTTGCAGAAGCATCACTCTTTGGAGATACCATTATGGCTTCTTGAGTTTCTGAGTATGTTGCTTCTCCCTTATAACTAACAGATGTTTCATCTTCCATGCCTATTTTAGTCTTCAGAAATGCAACATCTGTTAATGTTTCTGACTTTGTGCTTTTGGACACATCTGATTTGTCTACCATAACTTTTGTGCTATCTTTGCTACTGACTTCGGTAGTCGACCTATGGATAGTCGAAAATACTGTAGTGCTATCACTCTTTGTGCTTTCAGAAACAGATTCAGAAACTTTTTGGAATTTATCTGTAGTTGAAACTTCACTTATGAGCATTGTTTTTGCTGAAGATAGAGTTTCTTGTAGACCTACACGCTTCTCTACAACAGATGTCTGTTCAATTTTTTCATCACTTGTAATAGATGGCAGGGTCTGGCTTTCCAGACTAGATAATTTGTCCCTGTCATCATAAGCAGAATCCTTTCCAGAAGCTTCACTCTTGCCAGAAGTATCACTGCGAGGAGAAAGGGGCTTTCCTTCATCTGCCTCTCTATCTGTGTCAAGGACAGGTTGTAGTCTAAAGGAATCTAATGAGTCTAAACCATCCTTTGCTGCTATATCACTTACGGTGGTGTCACTCTTTGGGGACATAGACCGACCACTATCCATCACAACCATGCTGGTCTCCATCATTGACTTTTCAGTCACAGGATGCTTTTGTTCTCGTCGTACAATGTCTGATATGGATGAGATGTCTGAACGTGGAGAAGCTGGAGGCTGATCTTCATCACGGCCCTCAAACTGACCACTTAATTCAGCTTCATACCCATCACTACGTGGTGACATTGAAGGCATATGATGTGCATCAGAGGAAAGATCACTACGAGGAGACTCAGTGTAAGGTGTAGACTTTTGATCATCCAGCTGTGTCTTACTGCGTGAGACACTTGGGAGAGTTTCATCTGTGGACTTCTGAAGGTCATCTCCCGCAAGGGTGCCATACATTGAAGCTGACATCATGTCTCCAGGCTTGTCAGTTTTGGTTAAGGCCACAGTAGATTCTTGTAATGTATATTTAGTGTCCTCATCAAGCACACCATGTGTAATAAAGTCTTCTCCATACATGGATGAAGACATGAGATCTTCACTGGGCTCATACATAGAGGAAGTCATAATGTCAAAACCTCCATGCATAGATGTAGCCATTGAATCAGTCATATCCTCTGTAAATGTAGCAGTTGTTTCTTCATAAATTGAGGAAGTCATAACATCCGACTTTTCTCTTTGAACTGTAGTTGTAGTAAAGCTGGATGTAACAGGGAAAGGTGCACCGACCTCACGTGAGGTTGGTGACAGTGGTGTCGATCCTGGTGTGGTGTCTGGAGAAACAGTTACAATTTCTGCACGTTCTGCTTTCAGCATAGCATATACTGGCTCTTCACTTACACCTGAATCTAAATAAGGCTGTGTCACTTTGACACTTTCTGAAGGCATTCCTGCTGATTTAACTTTTTCTTTTATAGTGAGCATGCCAGATTTATCAATGTCACTCTTAAGACTGGCATCGCTCTTTGGAGAAAGTGGCACTTTGTCAGTTGACTTCTTGGAAACATCCTTAGAGCTCACATCACTCTTAGCACTAAGTGAAGTGTCACTCTTAGGGGATATAGGTGCTCCATCCATGGGTTTATGTAGTACGTCTTCGGGAATAACATCACTTTTTAGGCTTAGTGATATGTCACTTTTTGGGGAAACTGGAATTTCACCTTTCTTTGGCTCATCCTTAAAGCTCCTATCGCTCTTAAGACTTTCTGATTTATCACTAGATAATAATTTCTGTTCAGTAGATACCTTTGAAACTTCAACTGTCAATGGTTCTAATTTCCCAGCCATTGAACTTGTATCACTTTTTGCACTGACAGAAATATCACTCTTTGACGACAGTGGCATATCTTCTGTGATACTCTTTGTAATGCTCTCTTTACCAGCTTTAGAACTAGTATCACTCTTCTCACTCACAGATATGTCACTCTTTGGAGATTCTGGTGCAGCATCAAGAGGCTTTTTAGTAGTATCAATCATCAAAAGACCCACTTCCTCCTTTGCACTTGAAGAGCTGAAATCACTCTTAGCACTGATGGAAACATCGCTCTTTGGTGACACTGGAGCTTCATCCTTTGACTTGATTATGTTTTCTTTCTTAGAGCTTATGTCACTCTTAACACTTGCAGTTTCATCAAATGATTTCTTCATGACATCAATATCCAGTGCATCTTCCTTTCTAGATACATCACTCTTTGTGCTAACAGAAATGTCACTTTTTGGAGAATGTAGAGCTTCCTCAATTGTTTTCTTAGATACATCAATATCTAAAGCTTCTTTCTTGAAACTAAAATCAGTACATACAGTGTCTTCCTTCCTAGAACTAACATCACTCTTAGCACTAACAGAGATGTCACTCTTAGGAGAAATAGGTGTCTCTTCTGTTGGTTTCTTAGATACATCAATATCTAGAATATCTTCCTTCTTAGAACTAACATCACTCTTAGCACTAACAGAGATGTCACTCTTGGGAGAAATAGGCGCTTCTTCTGTTGGTTTCTTTGATACATCAATGGCAAATAAGTCTTCTTTCTTAGAACTAACATCACTCTTAGCACTAACAGAGATGTCACTCTTGGGAGAAATAGGTGCCTCTTCTGTTGGTTTCTTTGATACGTCAATACCAAATATGTCTTCTTTCTTAGAACTAACATCACTCTTAGCACTAACAGAGATGTCACTCTTAAGAGAAATAGGCGCCTCTTCTGTTGGTTTCTTTGATACATCAAAACCAAATATGTCTTCCTTCTTAGAACTAACATCACTCTTAGCACTGACAGAGATGTCACTCTTGGGAGAAATAGGTGCCTCTTCTGTTGGTTTCTTTGATACATCAATGGCAAATATGTCTTCCTTCTTAGAACTAACATCACTCTTAGCACTGACAGAGACGTCACTCTTGGGAGAAATAGGCGCTTCTTCTGTTGGTTTCTTTGATACATCAATATCTATAATATCTTCCTTTTTAGAACTAACATCACTCTTAGCACTAACAGAGATGTCACTCTTAGGAGAAATAGGTGCCTCTTCTGTTGGTTTCTTTGATACATCAATATCTATAATATCTTCCTTTTTAGAACTAACATCACTCTTAGCACTAACAGAGATGTCACTCTTGGGAGAAATAGGCGCCTCTTCTGTTGGTTTCTTTGATACATCAAAACCAAATATGTCATCCTTCTTAGAACTAACATCACTCTTAGCACTGACAGAGATGTCACTCTTAGGAGAAATAGGTGCCTCTTCTGTTGGTTTCTTTGATACGTCAATGTCTAGAATATCTTCCTTCTTAGAACTAACATCACTCTTAGCACTAACAGAGATGTCACTCTTGGGAGAAATAGGTGCCTCTTCTGTTGGTTTCTTTGATACGTCAATACCAAATATGTCTTCCTTCTTAGAACTAACATCACTCTTAGCACTGACAGAGATGTCACTCTTAGGAGAAATAGGTGCCTCTTCTGTTGGTTTCTTTGATACATCAATGGCAAATAAGTCTTCCTTCTTAGAACTAACATCACTCTTAGCACTAACAGAGATGTCACTCTTTGGAGAAATAGGTGCTTCTTCTGTTGGTTTCTTTGATACGTCAATGGCAAATATATCTTCCTTCTTAGAACTAACATCACTCTTAGCACTGACAGAGATGTCACTCTTGGGAGAAATAGGTGCCTCTTCTGTTGGTTTCTTTGATACGTCAATACCAAATATGTCTTCCTTCTTAGAACTAACATCACTCTTAGCACTAACAGAGATATCACTCTTGGGAGAAATAGGTGCCTCTTCTTTTGGTTTCTTTGATACATCAATGGCAAATAAGTCTTCCTTCTTAAAACTAACATCACTCTTAGCACTGACAGAGATGTCACTCTTAGGAGAAATAGGTGCCTCTTCTGTTGGTTTCTTAGATACATCAATATCTAGAATATCTTCCTTCTTAGAACTAACATCACTCTTAGCACTGACAGAGATGTCACTCTTAGGAGAAATAGGTGCTTCTTCTGTTGGTTTCTTTGATACGTCAATACCAAATATGTCTTCCTTCTTAGAACTAACATCACTCCTAGCACTGACAGAGATGTCACTCTTGGGAGAAATAGGTGCCTCTTCTGTTGGTTTCTTTGATACGTCAATACCAAATATGTCTTCTTTCTTAGAACTAACATCACTCTTAGCACTAACAGAGATGTCACTCTTAGGAGAAATAGGTGCCTCTTCTGTTGGTTTCTTAGATACATCAATATCTAGAATATCTTCCTTCTTAGAACTAACATCACTCTTAGCACTGACAGAGATGTCACTCTTGGGAGAAATAGGTGCCTCTTCTGTTGGTTTCTTTGATACGTCAATACCAAATATGTCTTCTTTCTTAGAACTAACATCACTCTTAGCACTAACAGAGATGTCACTCTTAGGAGAAATAGGTGCCTCTTCTGTTGGTTTCTTAGATACATCAATATCTAGAATATCTTCCTTCTTAGAACTAACATCACTCTTAGCACTGATACTGATGTCACTCTTAGGAGAAATAGGAGCTTCTTCTGTTGGTTTCCTTGATACATCAATACCAAATATGTCTTCTTTCTTAGAACTAACATCACTCTTAGCACTAACAGATATGTCACTCTTGGGAGAAATAGGTGCTTCTTCTGTTGGTTTCTTAGATACATCAATATCTAGACTATCTTCCTTCTTAGAACTAACATCACTCTTAGCACTAATACTGATGTCACTCTTGGGAGAAATAGGTGCCTCTTCTGTTGGTTTCTTTGATACATCTATACCAAATATGTCTTCCTTTTTAGAACTAACATCACTCTTAGCACTGACAGAGATGTCACTCGTTGGAGAAATAGGTGCCTCTTCTGTTGGTTTCTTTGATAAGTCAATAGCAAATATATCTTCCTTCTTAGAACTAACATCACTCTTAGCACTAACAGAGATGTCACTCGTGGGAGAAATAGGAGCTTCTTCTGTTGGTTTCTTTGATACATCAATATCTATAATATCTTCCTTTTTAGAACTAACATCACTCTTAGCACTGACAGAGATGTCACTCTTAGGAGAAATAGGTGCCTCTTCTGTCGATTTCTTAGATACATCAATATCTATAATATCTTCCTTTTTAGAACTAACATCACTCTTAGCACTAACAGAGATGTCACTCTTAGGAGAAATAGGCGCCTCTTCTGTTGGTTTCTTTGATACATCAATACCAAATATGTCTTCCTTTTTAGAACTAACATCACTCTTAGCACTGACAGAGATGTCACTCTTAGGAGAAATAGGCGCTTCTTCTGTTGGTTTCTTTGATACATCAATATCTAGAATATCTTCCTTCTTAGAACTAACATCACTCTTAGCACTAACAGAGATGTCACTCTTAGGAGAAATAGGCGCCTCTTCTGTTGGTTTCTTTGATACATCAATACCAAATATATCTTCCTTCTTAGAACTAACATCACTCTTAGCACTGATACTGATGTCACTCTTGGGAGAAATAGGTGCCTCTTCTATTGGTTTCTTTGATACATCAATAACAAATATATCTTCCTTCTTAGAACTAACATCACTCTTAGCACTGACAGAGATGTCACTCTTGGGAGAAATAGGTGCCTCTTCTGTTGGTTTCTTTGATACATCAATGGCAAATAAGTCTTCCTTCTTAGAACTAACATCACTCTTAGCACTGACAGAGATGTCACTCTTGGGAGAAATAGGTGCCTCTTCTATTGGTTTCTTTGATACGTCAATACCAAATATGTCTTCTTTCTTAGAACTAACATCACTCTTAGCACTGACAGAGATGTCACTCTTAGGAGAAATAGGTGCCTCTTCTGTTGGTTTCTTAGATACATCAATACCAAATATGTCTTCTTTCTTAGAACTAACATCACTCTTAGCACTAACAGAGATGTCACTCGTGGGAGAAATAGGAGCTTCTTCTGTTGGTTTCTTTGATAAGTCAATACCAAATATATCTTCCTTCTTAGAACTAACATCACTCCTAGCACTGACAGAGATGTCACTCTTAGGAGAAATAGGTGCCTCTTCTGTTGGTTTCTTTGATACGTCAATACCAAATATGTCTTCTTTCTTAGAAGTAACATCACTCTTAGCACTAACAGAGATGTCACTCTTGGGAGAAATAGGTGCTTCGTCTGTTGGTTTCTTTGATACATCAATACCAAATATGTCTTCTTTCTTAGAACTAACATCACTCTTAGCACTGACAGAGATGTCACTCTTGGGAGAAAGAGGCGCTTCTTCTGTTGGTTTCTTTGATACATCAATACCAAATATGTCTTCTTTCTTAGAACTAACATCACTCTTAGCACTAACAGAGATGTCACTCTTGGGAGAAATAGGTGCCTCTTCTGTTGGTTTCTTTGATACGTCAATACCAAATATGTCTTCTTTCTTAGAACTAACATCACTCTTAGCACTAACAGAGATGTCACTCTTGGGAGAAAGAGGTGCTTCGTCTGTTGGTTTCTTTGATACATCAATACCAAATATGTCTTCTTTCTTAGAACTAACATCACTCTTAGCACTGACAGAGATGTCACTCTTAGGAGAAATAGGTGCTTCTTCTGTTGGTTTCTTTGATACGTCAATGTCTAGAATAACTTCCTTCTTAGAACTAACATCACTCTTAGCACTAACAGAGATGTCACTCTTGGGAGAAATAGGTGCTTCTTCTGTTGGTTTCTTTGATACATCAATACCAAATATATCTTCCTTCTTAGAACTAACATCACTCTTAGCACTGACAGAGATGTCACTCGTGGGAGAAATAGGTGCCTCTTCTGTTGGTTTCTTTGATACATCAATACCAAATATGTCTTCTTTCTTAGAACTAACATCACTCTTAGCACTGACAGAGATGTCACTCTTAGGAGAAATAGGTGCTTCTTCTGTTGGTTTCTTTGATACGTCAATGTCTAGAATATCTTCCTTCTTAGAACTAACATCACTCTTAGCACTAACAGAGATGTCACTCTTGGGAGAAATAGGTGCTTCTTCTGTTGGTTTCTTTGATACATCAATACCAAATATATCTTCCTTCTTAGAACTAACATCACTCTTAGCACTGACAGAGATGTCACTCTTAGGAGAAATAGGTGCCTCTTCTGTTGGTTTCTTTGATACGTCAATACCAAATATATCTTCCTTCTTAGAACTAACATCACTCTTAGCACTAACAGAGATGTCACTCGTGGGAGAAATAGGAGCTTCTTCTGTTGGTTTCTTTGATACGTCAATACCAAATATATCTTCCTTCTTAGAACTAACATCACTCTTAGCACTGACAGAGATGTCACTCTTGGGAGAAATAGGTGCCTCTTCTGTTGGTTTCTTTGATACGTCAATGGCAAATAAGTCTTCCTTCTTAGAACTAACATCACTCTTAGCACTGACAGAGATGTCACTCTTAGGAGAAATAGGTGCCTCTTCTGTTGGTTTCTTTGATACATCAATGGCAAATATGTCTTCCTTCTTAGAACTAACATCACTCTTAGCACTGACAGAGATGTCACTCTTGGGAGAAATAGGCGCCTCTTCTGTTGGTTTCTTTGATACATCAATAACAAATATGTCTTCCTTCTTAGAACTAACATCACTCTTAGCACTGACAGAGATGTCACTCTTGGGAGAAATAGGTGCCTCTTCTGTTGGTTTCTTTGATACATCAATGGCAAATAAGTCTTCCTTCTTAGAACTAACATCACTCTTAGCACTAACAGAGATGTCACTCTTGGGAGAAATAGGTGCCTCTTCTGTTGGTTTCTTTGATACGTCAATACCAAATATGTCTTCTTTCTTAGAACTAACATCACTCTTTGCACTGACAGAGATGTCACTCTTAGGAGAAATAGGTTCCTCTTCTGTTGGTTTCTTTGATACATCAATGGCAAATATGTCTTCCTTCTTAGAACTAACATCACTCTTAGCACTAACAGAGATGTCACTCTTGGGTGAAATAGGCGCCTCTTCTGTTGATTTCTTTGATACATCGATGGCAAATAAGTCTTCCTTCTTAGAACTAACATCACTCTTAGCACTGACAGAGATGTCACTCTTGGGAGAAATAGGTGCCTCTTCGGTTGGTTTCTTTGATACGTCAATATCTAGAATATCTTCCTTTTTAGAACTAACATCACTCTTAGGAGAAATAGGTGCCTTTTCTGTTGGTTTCTTTGATACATCAATGGCAAACATGTCTTCTTTCTTAGAACTAACATCACTCTTAGCACTAACAGAGATGTCACTCGTGGGAGAAATAGGAGCTTCTTCTGTTGGTTTCTTTGATACATCAAAACCAAATATATCTTCCTTCTTAGAACTAACATCACTCTTAGCACTGACAGAGATGTCACTCTTGGGAGAAATAGGTGCCTCTTCTGTTGGTTTCTTTGATACGTCAATACCAAATATGTCTTCTTTCTTAGAACTAACATCACTCTTAGCACTGACAGAGATGTCACTCTTGGGAGAAATAGGTGCTTCGTCTGTTGGTTTCTTTGATACATCAATACCAAATATGTCTTCTTTCTTAGAACTAACATCACTCTTTGCACTGACAGAGATGTCACTCTTAGGAGAAATAGGTGCCTCTTCTGTTGGTTTCTTTGATACATCAATGGCAAATATGTCTTCCTTCTTAGAACTAACATCACTCTTAGCACTAACAGAGATGTCACTCTTGGGAGAAATAGGCGCCTCTTCTGTTGGTTTCTTTGATACATCGATGGCAAATAAGTCTTCCTTCTTAGAACTAACATCACTCCTAGCACTGACAGAGATGTCACTCTTAGGAGAAATAGGTGCCTCTTCGGTTGGTTTCTTTGATACGTCAATACCAAATATATCTTCCTTCTTAGAACTAACATCACTCTTAGCACTGACAGAGATGTCACTCTTGGGAGAAATAGGTGCCTCTTCTGTTGGTTTCTTTGATACGTCAATACCAAATATGTCTTCTTTCTTAGAACTAACATCACTCTTAGCACTAACAGAGATGTCACTCTTGGGAGAAATAGGTGCTTCGTCTGTTGGTTTCTTTGATACATCAATACCAAATATGTCTTCTTTCTTAGAACTAACATCACTCTTAGCACTAACAGAGATGTCACTCTTGGGAGAAATAGGTGCCTCTTCTGTTGGTTTCTTTGATACGTCAATACCAAATATGTCTTCTTTCTTAGAACTAACATCACTCTTAGCACTAACAGAGATGTCACTCTTGGGAGAAAGAGGTGCTTCTTCTGTTGGTTTCTTAGAAACATCAGTGGCAAATATGTCTTCCTTTTTAGAACTAACATCACTCTTAGCACTAACAGAGATGTCACTTTTAGGAGAAATAGGTGCTTCTTCTGTTTCTTCTTTGGATACATCAATTTCTAAAACGTCTTCTATCCTAGAACTCACATCACTCTTAGCACTAACAGGAGAAATTGAAGGTTGAACAGTAGGTTTGCTTGTCACATCTATTTTCATGATATCCTCTTTTTTAGAGGTTAAGTCACTCTTAAGTTCTCTGGCACTAATATCACTAGCTGCACTGACTGAAATATCACTTGTAGGAGAAATAGGAACTTTTTCAGTGGCTTTTTCTGCCGGCGCAGTTGCTGTTTCTGTAGCTCGGATATCTTTTGTAATACTTTTTCTCATTTCAATTACTTTTTCAATATCCATTGCTATTTCATCCTTGACACTAACTGAAATATCACTCCTAGGTGATTCAGGGGCTTCATCTTTGCCGTCCAATTCGGCGGTGGTTGATTCTTCAGGAACTTTAGCACTAGTATCGCTCTTTGCACTGACTGAGATGTCGCTCTTTGGCGACAGAGACGCTAAGGATTCATCAGTTGGCTTTTTGGTGACATCAACTGAAAGTTTTAGACCTGTAATTTCCTTGTCACTTATGTCACTCTTTACACTTGAAGTGTCACTTATCTTTGTTACCCTTTCCATATATTCTTCTTTGAAGGGGTCACTCTTTGTGCTGATCGATACGTCACTTGTTGGAGATACAGGAGCTTTTTCCTTGTATTCTTCTGAAATATCTTTTGGAATGTCTTTTCCTAAAACGTCCTTAGAAAGAATGTCACTCTTGGCACTAACAGATACATCACTTGTAGGAGACGTAGGCGCTAAAATATCTGACTTTTCAGTTGTATCTGGTTCAGACTTTAAGCCCTTCTCACTGACTTCACTTGCTGAAGATATTGAAACCTTGTCGCTAATAATCTGTTCTTCAATTTGTAAAACACCATCACTAGGGGGAGGCTTACCACTGATATCACTGCTAATGCTACTTTCAACACTTTCTGTTGGGGAGAGGTCTCGTTTCACACCTCGCATTCTCTCCTCTTCTTCACTTACCACTGTGGTGAATTCAGTTATAGTTTTCTCCGTCGCCTTTGCAATTTCCCCTTTAACAATAAACACATCTTCAGTAACCGTTTCAGTTGTTGCCTCCTCTTTAGCAACCCTAACTTCCTTTGTGACATCAAATATTTCTTCCTTCTTTAAGACTTGCTCTGTAATGTCTTCGACTACTGTATCTTTCTTTAGGATATCTTTTGGCACTGTCTCATCCAAAGTAATGTCTTTTTTCGGCATTTCTTCGGGTGCTTCCTTTAATACAGGAATGTCTTCCTTTGAGGGCTTCTCTTCCTTAATCAGTGGTTTCCCCTTTTCTTCTTTCGTGATTTTTTCTTCTTCCATAATCATTTTCACTGAAATGTCTTCTTTTGAAGTTACCTCTACAATGTCTTCCTTCTTAAGAATTTCTTTCGTGACTTCATCCGTTATCAACTTCTCTTCTGTTTGTCCCTCCTTTGCCACCATCTCAGCAGTTACGGTTATTGCTTTTGACACTTCTTCTTTGGTAACTATTTCTTCTATACTCTCTGTCTTTGATACTTCTTCCTTTGTGGTCGTTGCTTTCACTATCTCTTGAACTTCCTTTTCTTCTTTCCTCAACACTTCTTGTTTGGCTATTTCCTCTTTTGTTAGGTCTTCCACAATTTCTGTGTCAGATATCGCCTTTTCTTTTGCAAAATCTATTTTTTCTTGCGCCCATAAAATGTCTTCGGTAATTTCGACCTTTGAGATTTTTTCTTCCTCAGTAACCTCCTTCGAAATCCTCTCTTTTTCAACAATTTCCGTTATGGATATTTCTTCCTTTGAAATCTTTTCTTCCTCGGCGTCTTCCTTCACCGAGAGCTTCGTTTCCTCTTCCACAGTCTTTGAGACGGTTTCTTTCACAGAAATTTCCTCCTTTGTAATTTCTTCTACGGTTTCTGTAACTACCTTCTCTTCCTTCTTCAAAATTTCTTTAACGACTTCTTCAGAAATGATTTCCCCTGCAGTGGCTTTCTGCAGAACTTCCTTAGTGATCTTTTCTTCTTCCACTTCTTTCATCAAAATTTCTTCTTTCGTGATAGTTTCTTCTTTAATTTCTTCCTTTGTGATCTTTTCTTCAACTTCTTCCTTTGTGACCTTTTCAACTTCTTTCTTAGGAACTTCTTTTTTGATAACTTCTTCAATCTTTGGGACTTCTGTAATAATTTCTTCGACTTCCTTCTTTGGAAGTTCTTCCGTTGTGATCTTTTCTTCAACTTCTTTCATAGGAACTGCATCCTTTGTGACAATTTCTTCCTTTGGAACTTCTTCGTCTCCAACCTTTTCATCAACGTCTTTCTTAGGGATTTCCTCCTTAATGATTTTTTCTTCTTTCTCAGGAACTTCCTCCTTAATGATTTTTTCTTCTTTCTCAGGAACTTCCTCCTTTGTGATCTTTTCCTCAACGTCTTTCTTAGGAACTTCCTCCTTTGTGATCTTTTCTTCAACTTCTTCCTTTGTGATCTTTACGTCAACTTCTTTCTTAGTAACTTCTTCCTTTGTGATCTTTTCTTCAACTTCTTCCTTTGTGATCTTTTCGTCAACTTCTTTCTTAGTAACTTCTTCCTTTGTGATCTTTTCTTCAACTTCTTCCTTTGTGATCTTTTCGTCAACTTCTTTCTTAGTAACTTCTTCCTTTGTGATCTTTTCTTCAACTTCTTCCTTTGTGATCTTTTCTTCAACTTCTTCCTTTGTGATCTTTTCCTCAACGTCTTTCTTAGGAACTTCCTCCTTTGTGATCTTTTCCTCAACGTCTTTCTTAGGAACTTCCTCCTTTGTGATCTTTTCCTCAACGTCTTTCTTAGGAACTTCCTCCTTTGTGATCTTTTCCTCAACGTCTTTCTTAGGAACTTCCTCCTTTGTGATCTTCTCTTCAACTTCTTCCTTTGTGATCTTTACGTCAACTTCTTTCTTAGTAACTTCTTCCTTTGTGATCTTTTCTTCAACTTCTTCCTTTGTGATCTTTTCGTCAACTTCTTTCTTAGGAACTTCCTCCTTTGTGACCTTTTCTTCAACTTCCTCCTTTGTGATAATTTCTTCAACTTCTTTCTTTGTAACTTCCTCCTTTGTGATCTTTTCGTCAACTTCTTTCTTAGGAACTTCCTCCTTTGTGACCTTTTCTTCAACTTCCTCCTTTGTGATCTTTTCGGCAACTTCTTTCTCAGGAACTTCCTCCTTTGTGATCTTTTCGTCAACTTCTTTCTTAGGAACTTCCTCCATTGTGATCTTTTCTTCAACTTCTTTCTTAGGAACTTCCTCCTTTGTGATCTTTTCTTCAATTTCCTCCTTTGTGATCTTCTCTTCAACTTCTTCCTTTGTGATCTTTTCATCAACTTCTTTCTTTGTAACTTCCTCCTTTGTGATCTTTTCATCAACTTCTTTCTTAGGAATTTCCTCCTTTGTGATCTTTTCTTCAATTTCCTCCTTTTTGATCTTTTCGTCAACTTCTTTCATAGGAACTTCCTCCTTTGTGATCTTTTCGTCAACTTCTTTCTTAGGAACTTCCTCCTTTGTGATCTTTTCGTCAACTTCTTTCTTAGGAACTTCCTCCTTTGTGATAATTTCTTCAACTTCTTCCTTTGTGATCTTCTCTTCAACTTCTTTCTTAGATACTTCCTCCTTTGTGATAATTTCTTCAACTTCTTTCTTAGGAACTTCCTCCTTTGTGACCTTTTCTTCAACTTCCTTCTTTGTGATAATTTCCTCTTTTACTGAAACTTCTTCCTTTGTGATCTGTTCAACTTCCTTCGAAACTTCTTCAAAATCTTTCTCTGTGATTTCTTCCTTAGTAATTTTCGATTCAATTTCTTTCTCTGTGATTTCTTGAATATCTTTCCTCAGAACTTCTTCCCTGGTGATTTCTTCAACTTCTTCCTTTGTGATCTTTTGTTCTTCCAATTCCTTCTTGGGAAAATCTTCTTTTACAACCTTTTCCTCTACGACTTGTTTGGCAATAATATCTTTGTCTATAAATTCTTTGATATCTTCCTTCATTGCAAGTTCTTTTGTGACCTTCACTTCTTCTAGAATTTCTTGTATTGCATCTTTCTTTACGACGTCTTCCTTTGCGATTTTCGCTTCTGCAGTTGTCTTTAGTTCCTCTTGCTCTGTGATGTCTTTCTTAATAATGTCTTCCTTTGTAATTTCTTCCAGCTCTTTCTCTTCCTTTGTGACTTCTTTCGTAATTTTTTCCTTGGTAACCTTTTCTTCCTTTGCAACTGTTTCAATCTCTTCCTTCGACACGATATCGCGAACCGTGATATCCTCAATAGCTTCTTCCTCCTTCGTGATCTTTTCTTCTAGTTTGTCTTTAGTTACTACTTCCTCCTCCTCAGTCACTTCCTCCTTCGTGATCTTCTCTAGTTTGTCTTTAGTTACTACTTCCTCCTCCTCAGTCACTTCCTCCTTCGTGATCTTCTCTAGTTTGTCTTTAGTTACTACTTCCTCCTTCGTGATCTTCTCTAGTTTGTCTTTAGTTACTACTTCCTCCTCCTCAGTCACTTCCTCCTTCGTGATCTTCTCTAGTTTGTCTTTAGTTACTACTTCCTCCTCCTCAGTCACTTCCTCCTTCGTGATCTTCTCTAGTTTGTCTTTAGTTACTACTTCCTCCTTCGTGATCTTCTCTAGTTTGTCTTTAGTTACTACTTCCTCCTCCTCGGTTACTTCCTCCTTCGTGATCTTCTCTAGTTTGTCTTTAGTTACTACTTCCTCCTCCTCGGTTACTTCCTCCTTCGTGATCTTCTCTAGTTTGTCTTTAGTTACTACTTCCTCCTTCGTGATCTTCTCTAGTTTGTCTTTAGTTACTACTTCCTCCTTCGTGATCTTCTCTAGTTTGTCTTTAGTTACTACTTCCTCCTCCTCAGTTACTTCCTCCTTCGTGATCTTCTCTAGTTTGTCTTTAGTTACTACTTCCTCCTCCTCAGTCACTTCCTCCTTCGTGATCTTCTCTAGTTTGTCTTTAGTTACTACTTCCTCCTCCTCAGTCACTTCCTCCTTCGTGATCTTCTCTAGTTTGTCTTTAGTTACTACTTCCTCCTTCGTGATCTTCTCTAGTTTGTCTTTAGTTACTACTTCCTCCTCCTCAGTTACTTCCTCCTTCGTGATCTTCTCTAGTTTGTCTTTAGTTACTACTTCCTCCTCCTCAGTTACTTCCTCCTTCGTGATCTTCTCTAGTTTGTCTTTAGTTACTACTTCCTCCTTCATGATCTTCTCAAGTTTGTCTTTAGTTACTACTTCCTCCTTCGTGATCTTCTCTTCTAGTTTGTCTTTAGTTACTACTTCCTCCTCCTCAGTTACTTCCTCCTTCGTGATCTTCTCTAGTTTGTCTTTAGTTACTACTTCCTCCTCCTCGGTTACTTCCTCCTTCGTGATCTTCTCTAGTTTGTCTTTAGTTACTACTTCCTCCTCCTCGGTTACTTCCTCCTTCGTGATCTTCTCTAGTTTGTCTTTAGTTACTACTTCCTCCTCCTCGGTTACTTCCTCCTTCGTGATCTTCTCTAGTTTGTCTTTAGTTACTACTTCCTCCTCCTCAGTCACTCCCTCCTTCGTGATCTTCTCTTCTAGTTTGTCTTTAGTTACTACTTCCTCCTCCTCAGTCACTTCCTCCTTCGTGATCTTCTCAAGTTTTTCTTTAGCTATTACCTCCTCTATCTTTACTTCTTCCTTTGTGATTTGTTCCGCCTCGAATATTTCTTTTTGTAAGGTCTTTTCCTCTTCTCGTATTTCTTCCGCGATCACTTTCTCTTTCAAAAGTGTGTCTTCTGGGGAAATTTTCTCTGCTTCTAGGATTTCTTCTGAAACAGGTTTTCCCTTCTTTAGAATATCCTCTGTTATGAACTCCTCCTTTTCGACGAGTTCTTCGGTGAACAGTTTCTTAGCTTTGTAAGCTTCTTTCTTGTCAAGTTCAGTTACGACTTCTTCGGTAGTAATAATTTCCTCTTTCTCCACTCGCTTTCTCACTTCATCTTTCTCCATCATCTCAGTAATTTCCTTCTCCTTGACATCCAAGATTTCTCTACTCTCAAATTCAAGTTCATCTATATCCTTTTCATCTTCCACTCTTCTTTCCTTCTCTGGGATTTTCTCGAAGTCAAGTTCCTCATAAGGTGTCACTGCTTTGACAGGTTTTTTGTCTTTGACGACAGGCATCTCGATTTCTTCAGAAACCTCTGGCGAAGATTCCTTTCCAATAATCACTGTCTTTTCTTCTCTTTCTTCGAGGGTCTGTGCAATGTCCTTCAGTAGTTCTACTTTGTCCACTTTTTTCTTTATTTCTTTTGTTTCAGCAACGACTTCTCCTCTCTGGATGACTTCAGAGACAGCAGTCGCTTTGAACTCTGCGTATTTTGCTTCAAAGTCTTCAATAGATTTTGAGACCTTTTCTTCTCTTGAGATTTCATCTTCCTCCTCCACTTCAAATTCTTTTTCAGGTAGTTTCTTTGCCTCTTTGATTATTTCCCTTTCATGCTTTTCTGCAATTACTTCTTCTTTAATCTGTAACTCTCCCTTTACTTCAAGGAGTGGAGAACCTGCTTCAAGCTCTTGTTCAGCTGGTTTCTCCATTTCGATATCCTCTTCGTAAATATCATGTTCAATGGACTCGACTTCTTCATGTATGGGTAGATCGTCCACTTCATCTGGTGTTTTTATGATCTCACGTGGATGAACCGGTGGCGCAGTTGGTTTGAATATTGCTTCTGGTAGGGAAGTTGGTACAACGACTTCCTCTTTGGGCTTTGGGCTTGGCGCTTTCTGGGGAGCTTCTTGTGGTTCGGCCGAAGGCATGGCGAAACCAGTAAAGAGACCACGGATTGGTTTTTCCTCGTATTTTTCTTTGTATTCTGTGAGCTTTGCGCTGCTTGGTAGAGTTGCATAAACATCTCGGTCTTCAGTCTCAATCTTTTCATAGATATCTTCTGCTTCATGTTTCTCCTCTAGTTTGGCAATATCTTCTATTTCTTTCGCTTCTTCTGCTATCTTGTCTTCTTTCTTTTCTTTCTCTGCTTCATCCTCTTTCTCTGTGATGCTGACTTTCTCTTCATCCTCTGGACCTTCTTCCTCTTCCTCGCCTACTTCTTTCTCTCGTATTCTCTCTTCTACTTCTTTTTCTTCTACTGCAACCTCTCTTTCTTCAACTTCCTCTTCCTCTTCTTCTTCTTCCTCCTCTTCTTCCTCTTCTTCTTCCTCCTCCTCCTCCTCTTCTTCCTCTTCTTCTATTTCCTCAATTTCTTTCTCCGCCTCTTCTTCTACATGCTCTTCAACTTCTTCGATTATGTCTTCCTTTTCAACATGTTCAACAACACCTTCCTCGTGAAGTATCAAGGAATCTTTTTCTTCTTCCTCTAGCTGTTGCTTGTCAATAATTTGTAGTGTGTCTTCATCTAATTTGATTTCTTGTACTCCTGGAATATTGGCAATATCGGAGATTCGATCCTCTTCATCTTGGTCAGGGGCAAGCATGAGGTTATCTGTCTCTTTCATGGGTGCAACAATTTCATCTACATCCTCTCGGTCTGCTGCTGCTTCCACAACAGCAACGCCCGAGACGGCTGCAGCTACTACACCCGCCTTCACAGCTGCACCTGTAATAACTCTCTTAATTGGTCCCATGTCAGTTTTCGGTGCAGGGGGCTTCTCGATCTTCTTCGCCTTCGGTGCTTTGCCGACAGGAGCTTTTCTTGCAACAGTTCGTGGTGCTGTCGTTGGCTTGGGCGATGGCTTCTGTTCTTTTCTAGCGGCCTCGGCAGCCTTTGCTGCTCTGTTCTTGTCATCTACTAGTTTCTTGTGCGTAATTTCTCGTGCAGTTGTAGTCGTAGTTTTGGAAATTACCTTCCTTTCTCTTGGTACTCTAGGAACTGTTGGTTTAACTTGCTTTATTTCTCCATTAATCTCCTTCTTTTCGGTTGGTATTAATTTTCTTGGGCGTTTCTTTAGCTCTGGTGTAGAGGGTTTCTTGGGAGTGGTTGCATCTTCAACTTTGTGCTCAGGTCTCTTAATCTTTCTTATTCTTCTCTCTGGTTTCTTCTCTGCATGTTCTCCTTCCTCCTGCTTTTCTTCGTCTGTTTTACGTTCTTTTCTTTCTTTTCTTTCCAGACTCTTCCTCTCCTTCACCTTCTTCTCTACTCGTGCGGCCCTGTCCTCGGGTCTTGGTCTTCTGTCTCCTGTGTCAATGCGGGATTCAACTTTGGGTTTGCGATACCTTTTGGGTTTCTCAGGGGTCCCAGTTTCCTTAATTTTCTTCTCCTTTGGTTTTTCTTTTGGTTTTATTTCTTTTAAGGTTTCAATTTCTAAAGAGGATTCTCTCTCTTCGCCTGTCACCACACCAGACTCCGCTGAGACGAGAGAGGCTTCCTTAACATCTAAAGGTTCTATTTCATGTATATCCTTAATTTCAGTAATTCCTGTAGTTTCTATTCTAGACTTTAAGTCGGTTACAGCAGTTGTGACTTCTACAGCTTGCGTCGTGATTTCTCTTCGTTCAGCTGCATCAACTACATCTTTCTTTGTAATTGTTTCTATCGTGTCGGTAACTGCACTAATTGCTTCTTTGGTTACTGAAACACCTGTGACAGTTTCGGTGATTTCTTGTGTCGTTAATTTGGCTTCGCTGACCTTGGCCTCGTCTATCGCTGCTAAAGACTCGATGGTGATGCCTTCGGTCTTCTCTTTCGTCTCTTCTAGTTCCGTTGCAGCCTTTTCTTCCTTCTTCTCCTCCTTCTTTTCCTTCCGTTCTTCTTTCTTGATAACCTTCTTTTCGATCTTTCTTTCCACTTTCTTCTCCTTTCTGGCTTCTCGCAACACCTTCTCTTGTCGCTCAGATCTTTCCAGCTTGATTCTTCTCCTTTCTTCCCTGCTGATGGAGCGGTCTCCTCTTTCTCTCTTGATTCGGTGTGTGGGAGGGGATGGACTGACTGCTTTGCTAGGTTTAATGTCTGCTGATAATAATTTGTCTTCACTCTTAATTCTTTCCTCAGTTTTGATACCCTTCCGCTCTTCTATAGCGGCCTTGATAGACTTCGCTGAACAAGTTGTGTGTTTCAGATACTCTAAATTCTTTAATCTTTCTAAGCCTTCAAAGATCTTGTGTTGTGGAGTACTTCCGGGGAAGAGAATTCTGGTAATTGTGTCTGTGGGGTCATTAGGTTGCCATATTAGGAGGGCACATATGGAGGTAACATTTGTGAGTGGACAAGGAAAGACTTTATCACCGATTTTGTAGGTACTTAAACCCATGTCGGATGCGATCACTTCATTGTTCCACCTCTGCATAAACTCTCGAACTTCCTTACTGTCTCTAGAGGGATTTATCACATACATGTCTAATTTGCCATGTCCTACTTTGTGATACAAATTAATTGGTTCCATTGCATTATCACGGAAACACAAATGTGGTTTCAAACTAATTTGTCTGAGATTTTCACGCATAATGTGTCCTTCATCCCAGAGATTAATAAGCAGTGGGTCTCTGTCTTTGTCACCATCGGGAGATTTGATATTACCAGCAACATTACAGAAAATATGTCCAATCTGTGGATACACTGAACTAAGAGCTTTTCTACGAACAACATTAGTAATACCCATGAGATTCGAGCTGTTGAGTCTTGTGACAAGGACGGCATCCAGGCGATCCAGATGCCTTGTGAAATCCCAGAAACAGGCTTTGTAATTATAACCACCATCCACGAGCATGTTGAAGCCATTGACACCGAAGAGAGCTGAGTCACCTTGTCCACCAGGAAACACGTACAGAGTGGGACGAGAGAACCGAATGTTTCCCACAATGTCTGATGGTTCAAGGAGCTCCTCGATATGTGTGGAGAGAAGGAACTGTGACAGGTACTGGACGAAAGTCGAGATCCCGGGGGTGGTCTCGATCTTGTCGTCAGGGTTGACTGTCACTCGGCATAGTTTACTGGAAAAAAGTTGTATGTGTTAGCAGTAGTCCTTTCACATTTTCATGTAATACACGTGATATCTCCCCATGACTGTTTTTATTCTGAACAGTTGAAAAAATATTTTAATTCAGATCAGCTAATCAAATCATAAATATTGGTTTTACAGACAAAATTTACCAAAGAAGATCCAGTCTTTGGATTTCGGTGTTTTTTTTTCACATTTATTTAATTTAGCAGCGAAGAAAAAAGTTTTAGTTCTAATTGTACCTAAAAGATTCCTTGGCAAGGTAGCTGGTCGACCAGTGACCTTCTGGGGCGCAGTGAATGTCAATGGTGATGCAGTTCTCGTAGGCATGAAGGACACGTTGGACTTCATACTCGCTGAAGGCGGCGATAAGGTCAGCCACCGAGAAAGTCCCGTCCTGTAATAGTTTGAAATTTTGAATAATCATCCTAGACAGCCCTCTTGCTTATATGAGACTTAATGTTAAATCATTTTATTTTGTCTATACATTTGTTTAAATGTGTAAATTTGGAACATATCATAATTGAAAAATGTTAAATCAAATATTTTTATGTCAATCCACATGTCTAAACATAAGTGTCAAATGGGTAAATTTGGGGTGTAACTAAACAATTTAGACATAACACTTTCGCTGTCCCTATTATTGTACTGCAACAATTGCGTCAACATGTTACTGATTGAGCTTCCTCAAAGGTATATATTTAATATATTAAATATTTTGGTAGGAAAATAATCTCTAATGTTAAGAGTTAACACTTTCGCAGTTCTTTTAATTGATTCTAGATATAATATATAAATGGTTGTCTTCTTATAGTATGAGGAAAAATGATCTTGTTGTAAGGTAATGATAACTTACCTGAGAATTTTGGCCTGTTGGTGAGTGACCTTTTTCATTACAATTAATCTCTATTTATTATAAGCAAAATCATTTTACTTTATTTTATATTGATACGTTATGCTACATCATTTAAAAAGAAATGTGTGAGTGTGAGTGTGCGTGTGCTTGTGCGTGTGCATAAGTGTGTACGTGCATGTGTGAGTAGCTTTTACCTGTAGCATCCATGATCCAGATCCAGCAAAGGCATATCCGGCATGGATGATGTGTCTATGTTTGGTGAATGAAGAGAGGAGGTTCTTGAGGCACTGTTGCAGAGTGTTGACTTGGGGGTGGATCAACACCTCTGCGACCAGATTCTCTGTTGCATACTGGATCAACCTTTCTCCTGAAAAAAACGATTTAAATTCTTAGATTCAATGCTCTCAGGCTAAGAATAATAACATAATTCCCTGCGCTTCTTATAATATGCAAATATGAAAATGACACACAACACGAACAAATAAACGTTATCCACAGCCACACTAAGGATACCAACACTTTATTAAATAAGCAGATATAAAAGATACAAATAGCTTATAACACCCAATGCTTCTTGCTCAACAGAAAACGGTTCCATGACACTCACCTCCCTTCTGTTCTTCTCCTTCGAGGTTAAGTTCGGCAATAGTTGTGAGTTCCTTGTGGATGTCGACGTGTGCTTTCTCTTCATCCCAGGAAAGGAACCCTGAAGAAGGATAGAATATGCATTAATATGTATATATTAGTTGTATTAGTAGTTGTTTCAATACGTAATCACAGAGTGAAAAAAGATACACTATTTATTAATGTTTTGTGAAGAACTGGGAACAGTGTTATACGCATACACAAGAATAAGAAAATAAAGATATTATTAGAGAACTTATGGATTCCTGTTGATCATATATACTCAGATCTAACGATGATATACAAGATGTCCTTTATTGAATATCCACCCTTACACATGTATTTATTCATTATTATTTTTTTTTATTATTATTTTTTTTTTTGGATAAGCATACCATGATGCCCCATTCACAACCGCCACGGCAACGGAGGAGGCCCGAAACAGCTGCCGTGGAAGTCGGTCCTGCCGTTTTAAGCGCGGCGAGACTAATCCCGGAGCGGCCGCCGCCTTAAAGCTGCCAGCTCCTTCTGCCATGCCCCGCCCCGGCCCGCCCCCCTCCGTTCGTTGGTTTTCTTGTCCTCAGAGAAGTAACAGCTGTTTTTTTTCTCTCTCTCTTTTTGGATGCATGCTTTTTGTGTCTGTTGAAGATCGTTGTTTTTGTATGTATTCTTTTAAGGAGACACATTCAGGTGATTCACTGATTTGTTTACCTCAGCACATTTTAAAAGTGGTCAAGGATGCTACATGAAATTTTGGGTTTAGTCCCTGGTAGCTTTAAAATTGCCCCTTAAATTCAGACCGCGCCCTCGGCAAACAAAGGAGCACGGAAGCAGGCAGGTTTCGCTGGACAGACCGAGCAACACGACCTTCGACCGATCCCAGACAAGCACGGCGCGAAAACTTCAGTCACCCGCCTATCTCCATAAACGAACTAAGGAACACGACCTCCACCACAGAACTGCGACAACCTATATATGGCCCGTGGGGGGGGGGGGGGGGGGGTGCGGGTGTTCATTGGCCTAATGCTCCACTGGTCAGCTTTGCTACGGCACCCGGGGAGGCCATCGACGTGCGGCAACGGCACAAAGCTCGACGCTAATGAGAAAACAATGCTTGTATTTTGTATTTGCCGCGACGTGGAATTCTAAAAATACTTGCTTTTGTCAGACTGGTTATTCTCGTGTATTTTGACGAGATTTGATTCTGCTTTTATTTTCATATTAGGTTAATCTTTATAGTTCCGCTTCATGAATATCGCTTTGAGAAAACATTTTTTAGTTACAGATGTTACAGATCTATTTTGCTCTTCTTCTCTCTATACTCTTTTCTCTCACTCATCTGTTCTCCCCCCCTCTCTCTCTATTCCCTTCCCTTTTCTCTCTCTCCACTTCCCTCTTCCTTTCTCTTGAGAGAGCGAGAACGAAAGAGAGAGAGAGAGAGAGAGAGAGAGAGAGAGAGAGAGAGAGAGAGAGAGAGAGAGAGAGAGAGAGAGAAAAGAAATAGCTCAGCGTCTTGATCTCGGCCAGGATCGAAGGAGGCGACACGAGCGTCTTGGCGTCGAGACGAGACCGAAGTACCTAACAATAACAGTCTTCCCAGCGGTTCTCTCGAGGATCTTGAGACGGTGCGCTACGAGAGACAAGGGGATTACCTCATGAAAGGAACTTCTCTCTCAGTCACGACCGAGCCAGATAAGAGCGGGGCCAAGACGCTTCTTCAACACCTCCTCCTGTCCTTCTCCTTCGTGTTCTTCTTCCCTTCCTTTTCTCTACTGGTTAAGTCATCGTTGTTATTGTTATTAGTGGTCTCGTTGTATTCCGCATTTTTTCATTTCTTATTTTTTCTGATGTGTTGGGGTATTCAATCAGCATAGAATCTGTAATAACCGGGGCTCTTTCGAGGATATTTTTGGTGTAACTGTAATGATCCGATTAGATTTGGGGCCTAGTTGGCAGAATCAGTAAACAGAAAACAAATTATATAATCATAGGAAGAGTGAGAGTAAAACATCGTGATAAAAAAGGGGACGGGGTCACTCTATTAACTTGAATTGTAGGGGAAACAATAGGCAACCCCTTTCCCCTCCGAGGTGTATGTTAAAAAGGCCATATTCCGTTCATTAATTTCCTACACTTTGTTGGTCGAAAACATTATGACCGAGTAATTACATGAAAACACGACGCATACTAAACTGAAGTTATTTGATTAGCATTAATAAATTGTGCATCTCTGTATAACCTAAGACAAAATCCCACGTTTTCCTCAGCATTCTGCACTTACTCTCTCGACTTTTATTCCTCGCCTTCACTCCCTTGGGCAACATGAAACCTAACCTCTTCCTGTGCAGCGATATAAAAAACAGACTACATGACATTCTTGTGTACACTCCACATGCCTTATCTCGGTTCACTCTTTCTGGAAGGCTCTGAGAACCTCTGCCAAGACCCTCTGGAGGACAGGCCTCTTAGTTTCACAGAAAAAGAAGGAAGCTCTCTCTCTCTCTTCTCAAGACATGTACAAAGAGAAGGTCATTATCGTAGATTAAGACGAAAAATGTTATCTTTACAGAGCTTTCGTTTTTTCTAAGGTAACAAGACGTTTATATTCTCATTAAATGAACTGGAAGGAGGAGGGAAAGAGAGAGAGAGAGAGAGAGAGAGAGAGAGAGAGAGAGAGAGAGAGAGAGAGAGAGAGAGAGAGAGAAGGGGGAGAGGAGAGAGCGAGAGCGATAGAAGGGGGGGGGGGGGGGAGGAAAGCGAGAGAGAGAGAGAGAGAGAGAGAGAGAGAGAGAGAGAGAGAGAGAGAGAGAGAGAGAGAGAGAGAGAGAGAGAGAGACTAATTTCACCTCTTTTTCATACGGTTCAGATACAGTAGATTTCTACTAATTACACGCAAGTTCTTAATTGTTGGTTACACAATGATTCTTTTATATTTGTAAACGATTGTTGTGAAATTTATATTACATCAATGGAAAAAACGAAAAAAAAAAAATAAGAACAAGATTAATAGCTAATGAAAATTAAGAACAAAACAAGAAAATAGATAAATATCAAGGCCTGTGGCTAGAAATACTAAATCCTAATTGGCATCAGGACTTGAGAAGAGACCTGTGTGGGGGTTAGGGTGAATTTTATTTACTCAGATTTTATCTACTTGAGCATAGCTGCAATTCCACCATAGATACTGAGGGGACTTCATAAGCAAATATGTGCATGATTGAAATAAAACTGATTGAGAGGGAGGAGGGCGAGGGTTGGATAGTTTGTTTCCAGCAGTTGGATAAATGGGGAAAAAATAGCAAAGTTAACAAAAACAGACAATGATGAGCAGCAGGCATTAACAAGAAAAAATAAAAAAATAAAAAATAAGCTGTCGTTTGTCTTTCAGAATATGTAAGAGTCTTCAGTTAAAATCAGCAGTTACTGGACTAATGATCAAACTTATATCTTCCAATTTGATTAAAGAGACCAAAGCAAGGCGAGTTCTAACCTCATTTTCGCAAAATGATAATGCACGGCCCGCATAACCCTTTCCATTGCAAGATACGCGAGATAAAATCCTGTAATTAATATGCTAGACACCGTCAAACCCTAAGAGCTAATTATGCTCTGACAAAGCATTTGGATTACAGTCAGGAATTCCACTAATTAAAGCCAGTCACGAGAAGCAAAACAGAAGTTCCTGTCTTTAAAATAAACCGGGGAGCCGTTCATTTCAGACTTTCGAATGCAACGTCGGTTTAAACAGACACAGACAACAAACAATAGTAGAGTTCAGTATAAAATTACTTGAAATAGCGTTCATAATGTTTTTTTTTTTTTTTTTTTTTGTTACGGACGCTAACAATACTTTTTAACGAATTGCAGACAGTGCAGTGAATCTTCTCAATGAATAATCATTATCATACATTCATTATATCCTTTGCATGTGGTAATCTATCTTTTATTTCGCATCAATTATTCAATTACTAAATCATGTACATTTTCTTATCAATTGCTACATTACTAACACATCTTACGAGAAAGCCCGCAAAGAGCAACGGAGTGCGAAGTGTTGCCGACTCAAAGAACTCCCAATTTCCCGAAGGCGGTGAGGTGGGCGCGACGGGCTTGGGGCGTGTTATCAGCCCTCACCTCCAGGCCTCGCGCTCACCCGGGCGGAAGTGGGCCCTCCTTTGACCCGCGCAGTTCACCCGCTCCTCTCGCTGGTAAATGATAAGAAGCCGATACGAGGGCTGGTCGATATTTACGTGAAACATTGCTTGGGGAGTGCGGTGTATATAATCATTAGAAGGGCTTACTTTGGTCGCTCGTTTAATTATGGGGAACAATGTTTAAGAGAAAGGGAGAGGGTAGCTTCATTTACATTATGAATGGGATTTGACGGTAAATTAATCTTGTGGTGTGTTTGAAAGAAGAATCACATTCAAATACACACACACTGCTTCATTTAATCTACTACTACAGACACAGATGCAAACACGCATATATACATACACACACACACACACAGAGAGAGAGAGAGAGAGAGAGAGAGAGAGAGAGAGAGAGAGAGAGAGAGAGAGAGAGAGAGAGAGAGAGAGAGAGAGAGAGAAACTAAAAATATAGCCACTAAAATCTGGTTATTGAGCCCTAAATAAAATACAGCTGTTAGTGAGCCTCAGTCTGTTAACACCTCTACATCCAGGCACATTAAGGTCGCCTTTAGAGCTGCTCTGAAGGGCCATAATGGTGCATTGCCTGTTCTTCCGGTTAGATGCACAGAGGTAATGAGGCCCTGGAGGGGGGTAGGGAGAGTAAGGGAGCTCGGAATATCACCACTGGAAAAGAAGCATGTATGTGTTTGTTTCAGACATGGGAGACCAGTGGGACTGTTTAACGGGAAAGGAGTAATAATTTTGAAACTCTACGGACGATTGGAACCGCATTTCACTATCAAACCGGTGTAAATTCATTCCATTAAGTAATAATAAATACTGGCTATATGTATGGACAAACAAACACACACACACACACACACACACACACACACACACACACACACACACACACACACACACACACACACACACACACACAAATATTCCTTCCATAATGATGTTTCTTTTAGTATATTTATATTAAAAAACAGATACAAAGCATGATATGTATTTGTGGCGTTTACGTATTCTTCTGCACAGTCGTAAGCAACGTACAAAAAGCCATGATTACTAAATAATATTAATTTTCTAATGATCATTTTGTTAATTCCGACAAGACAAAAAGCCGTAATTCAGTTCACTCCAAACATGATAAGAACACTATACCTTCTAGATATTGTATCTAGATAAGCTATCAGGTGGATTGTTAACATTACCGAATACCAAACACTTAAATAAAATCTATTTAAAGCCTTTATGCTACAACATTTTCTTTCTCAATTTTTTGTGGTAGTTAGGACTAACATGTTCGAGCCGTTGAGTGAAGGTTTTGCAAGATTACCATTATTGCTGTCTTACATATTTAAGGTCATTAAGGGAGGAAATGGGCGAACAAAAAATAAAAGAGAGAAATTATATCAGCAATGAATAATACGAGATGTACATAACTAATCCAATTATTGAGAGACAGAGAATATATCTTTATCTATCTGTATATATCACATATACATACACACACACACCCATATATATATATATATATATGTATATGTGTATATATGCATATATATATATATATATATATATATATATATTTAGATATATATACATATACATATATATGTGTGTGTATATATAACTATATATATATATATATATATATATATCTATATATGAATACACACACACACACACACATATGATATTATATTATATATATATAGATATAGATAGATGAATATAAATAGATATAATCAACAAACAAACAGATCCTGAGAGGGGGAGATAGAACTCAGAGTTCCCTTGCCATCCGAACACCCTAGGAACAAGAGCGGTGACAAAACTAGCAGTGGACAAAGAGTGCCTTATGGAATCTGGGAACGGTGCCATCGCCAGGCGGGAATGTCGATAGGCACACGCAATCGGTCTCATCGCCAAAGATCGGCCTTGGTTTCCCAGACTCCACAAGAGCACAGATTCATCAGCATTAGTGGTAATCGCGGACACCTTAATTACAAATCCTGTCAAGCGATGGTGGGTATTATCTCCTCGGTGATCAGGGAAGGAGAGGACGGTGAAGAGGGAAGATGAGGGAAGGTGGAAAGGAGAGGAGGCTAGGAGGAGGGAGGGAAAGGAAGGGTTATTAGTTGGGAAGGAGGAGACGAGGGCGGGGAGGAAAGAAGGAAGGAAGGAAGATAAGGATACTAAGGAAAGGAAGAGAAAAGAAAGGTGTGAACACGCAACGAGGGAAGGAAGGAGGGACGAAGTTTTAAGGAAGAGAAACGAAAGGTGTGAGAAGAGAAGGAGGAAGGGGCGATAAGGAGAGGAAGAGGAAAGAACTATGAGAGCGCGCGAGGGGAGACAGTAAAAGAAGCTGGCAAGGAAGAGAGCGATTTGCAAGGGACGTGTGAAGGGAAGTAGGGAGGAAAGGAGAGAAGGAAAGATGAACGAGTAGAAGGCTGAGGAGAAGGGTTGGGAGAATAGAGAAGGAAGGGTGAAAGAGGAGTAGAGGAAAAGGGATAAAGGAGGAGCTGACATGAGGGAAGAAGGAAAGGCGTAAGGGATATCGGAAACATTTAGGACTTTTACCAATGCCTTCCGGGACCAAACACTATGTTATTAAGGAAGGACCCTGGGGAGCCTGGACGTAACACTACGGAAGAACACTAAAAGCAAAAAGGAGGAATTTGTGTGTCTGCATGTATTGATGGATCCGTGTGTGTGGGTGTGGGTGTGTGAGTGTGTGAGTGTGTGTGTTGTGTGTGTGTGTGTGTGTGTGTGTGTGTGTGTGTGTGTGTGTGTGTGTGTGTGTGTGTGTGTTTATATATATGTATATGTATATCTGCATATCTGCAAAATAATGAACTAGAGTTAAAAATCGTTTCCCCGATGCGAGCGCGTGCACCCCCCCCCCCTCCACCCTCCCCGGCGGGCGTCTCCAATATCTCTCGAACTCGCCCTTCCAACCGCCCCTCCTCAGGCCATTTCGCTGAGTGCCACTCTGACAGGTCAAGTGTCAGATAAGAAAGGCTATTGATGCAGGATCTTGTTGTCGCCAGGGCGTTGCATTATATAGAGGGAGATCTTGTCAACTCTTGCTGGAGGAGACGGGCAGGGGGCGAAGGAACGGCTGGGGGGGGGGGGGGGACGAGGAGGAGGCGAAGGAACGGATGGGGGGGGAGCGTAGGAACGGCTGGGGGGGGGGGGGGGGAGGCGAAGGAACAGCTGAAGGGGAGGGGGGAGCAAAGAGATGAGGCAGGCGATGGGGATGAGGATGGGCTAGCGAAGGGAAGGCGAAGGAAGCAGGAGGAAAAGGATGAGAGGGAAGGATGGAAGGAAGGAAGGGATGGGAGAGAGAGGGGAGGAGGAGGATGGGAAGGGAGGAGAGAGAGAGAGCGAGAGAGAGAGAGAGAGAGAGAGAGTGAGAGTGACAGAAAGAGAGAGTGAGAGAGATGAAGAAAGGTAAAATAATAAGATTGAACAAAAAACTTGGCAAATAACTAATATACAGGAAACATCTAACGGCAATGATTTGGATCATGAAGATTAAGATACTAAAAGAATTGAAAATGGGAATGATATTAAATATAATGATAACAATGATAATAGCATAATAGCAAATGTAAGTACCAAAAGAGAGAGATGAGAAAA
>NC_061836.1:33533193-33540693 GCF_019202785.1 Penaeus chinensis
AGGGAGAGAGAGAGAGAGAGAGAGAGAGAGAGAGAGAGAGAGAGAGAGAGAGAGAGAGAGAGAGAGAGAGAGAGAGAGAGAGAGAGAGAGAGAGAGAGAGAGAGAGAAAGAGGAAGCGAGAGAGAGAGAGAGAGTGGAGGGGGGCTGGGAGGGAGAGGGATATATGATGATATGCTGTCTGTTTCATTCTGCTTCTAAATTATCCTCTAAGTGGGTTACCATCCCCTGGCGGCGAGGGATTTGAATGCAGGTCAGAGAGAGAAGCAAAGAATGAAGACTTTAAAACTCCTGTAGATAACTCGCCATCGCAACACATCTGACGAAGAGTTATCAGCAGTGTTACCAGAGAACATTTTCGGCGTAGATTTTACTTTTCATCTCGACTTTTTTTCTTCTTTCCTATTTGTATCTCCACTAATGCAAATATTCTTCTCTGAAGCAAAAATAGTTCTCGTGTGTTATCATAAAATAAAAATAAATAAAATAAAATTAAAATCAAACATAATGCAGATAAAATAATCAATATCAAGACGTAATTTTTATCCAGAAAATAAAAAATACAAATTGGCGATTCAAATAAGTCATAAAGTATGATAGTATGACGTAAAAATAATTATTCACGGTGTAATCTTCTCAAAGTTCAGCTAAATAATTTTCAGTTGCATCACTTTTTTGTTTCCTTTGTTTTGCATGTGTTTATCCAAGGTCGTAAGTAAATATACATTTAATTCGAGTACGGAACAGTGAAAACTATTTGACTTGATGAATTGGTCCTCTGGCAAGTTCCTCTCTATCCCGTGTCTTATTATGCAACCACTTAAGTCATTATAATTCTTGACGTTGCATTTTCCGACGCCGACTTAATGAACGATTCTTGCAGCACACACGACTGTTTCGCAAACTCGAGGAACTCTTATAATTTTGCACCTTTTTGAGGAAGGAAATTGTAGTGGGTGTGTTTAGGTATGTCGAGTGGGAGTGGGGGTAGGGGTGTAGTGTGAGGGGGGGGGGGGTTGGCGGACGTTGTGTGTGCGTGGAGGGAGGGTAGTGTGTGTGTGTGTGTGTGTGTGTGTGTGTGTGTGTGTGTGTGTGTGTGTGTGTGTGTGTGTGTGTGTGTGTGTGTGTGTGTGTGTGTGTGTGTGTGTGTGTGAGAGAGAGATAAGGATAAGTCCGATATTCGAAGCTGAGCCTCGCCCGGGCTATACCCATTAGGGGAGCCCAGCCTGTGTCGACTAATGCCGACACGCTAACGTGTGTCAGCTGGTGCTGACTCGGCTTAGTCCTTACCCGCCGTGGTGCCCAGCCACAGCAGTAACCTCCAGGCGACAATTGCAACTTCTTGCGCCTGGGCGGGGCGCGAACCGCCGACCCTCGGATGAAAGGCCGACACGTTGCCTCTGTACTAGCCCAGAGGCGAGAGAGAGAGAGAGAGAGAGAGAGAGAGAGAGAGAGAGAGAGAGAGAGAGAGAGAGAGAGAGAGAGAGAGAGAGAGAGAGAGAGAGAGAGAGAGAGAGAGAGAGAGAGAGAGAGAGAGAGAGAATCAAATAAATAACCAGAAACAAATGGAAGACAAGTAAGCGAAGGAGAGAGAGACAGACGCACAGACAGAAGCGAAGCGAGAGGCGCAGTGAGGAAGCTGTGGAGCACAAGGGCCGGACTGCAGCGCTGGTTGGAACACTGCAAACTTCTCCCCAGACAACAGACGTCGACGTGCTCTGCCTTCACAATGGTTTCCTTCGTGAAGAGCGAGAGCGTCGCTTCCTTTCCGTTTTTTTTCTTTCTTTTTTGGTTGTTTTGGAAATTTGTGAAATTGTAATTCCAGCTCGCTAGCTCTTTGTCGCGGTGGACGCAGTTGTCGTGTAATTATTTGTTTTCCTTTCTTCTATTCAATTGACGTTTGAAGATGATTGGGTGGAGTGTTATTTGACAGCGGTATACATATGGGGTTTCTGAATTCATTATATATATATATATATATATATATATATATATATATATATATATATGTATATATTTAGGCTCGCCGTACTATATGCATGTTTCATAAAAAAAGATAGAAAATACGAGAATAATTAACTTTCTCCAGATACAACTTGTCACAATAATACTTACGTTTCCTTCACCTCCCACGTACTAGCCTACCTTCTCCACCCACTGGACTTTGCAACAGCCAAGTACCTGCAAGAGAAGGGAAACAATCAGAAACTCTTTCGCTTAAACCGAAAGGCACAAGAGCTTTTGTAGTGTTACACCAAAGCCTATCCATTATTTTAGGAGAATGTTTTGGTCACCTTAAATAAGCTAATTCTTCTCTTGGAGTGCTAAAAATAAATAATCTAACCATTTATATATATATATATATATATATATATGTGTGTGTGTGTGTGTGTGTGTGTATGCAGAGCAGCAATTTGAAATATTTCCTTAGATTTTGCGAAAATCTTTATACACATGAGAAAATGCGGCGTCGTGTTAATCAGCGCGAGAGTGTGGGCGGGATAGACCCCAGCCATGATTGTCAGGCATTGGGCCTGGAACCTAGTAATTATTTTCAATTGACATAAACACAGTTATATATGCACACACACACACACACACACACACACACACACACACACACACACACACACACACACACACACACACACACACACACACACACAGAGAGAGAGAGAGATATATATACACATTACCAGGGCTCTTCGATAAAGGAAGGGCAGACATTATATGCGAATGAGGCAACTACACGATATGCATATTTATTCTCTTTCCTAGCAGCAGCAGCAGCGCGAGCGTCCGCCAGCCTGATTTAGATAAATAGCAAAAAGGTTCATCCCTGCATATGCAAATATACGGAAATCCTATCTCGTTTTCTTTTATTTTAACAATTAGAATATAAGTGGACATTTTTTTTAGTTTGTTATAATAAACCTTATATGATTCAATGAATTATTACATTAACATGCCGCTCGCAGTACTTCTTCCAAAGCATTTCCAAAAATATGATTAGAGCTTCATTAACACAGGCAATAATCTAATGAATGATTATTTACGGGGTAACCCTATTTTTTCTGTCTGCGTAATTATCATTATGAACACTGAAACTGCTCCCATGTGTATACATTGCCTGGATGAAGTGGCCGGTTGTAGTGTGTGTGTGTGTGGTGTGCGTGTGTGTGTGTGTGTGTGTGTGTGTGTGTGTGTGTGTGTGTGTGTGTGTGTGTGTGTGTGTGTGTGTGTGTGTGCTCGCGCGCGTGTGTGTACGTACTTGCGTGTGATCTGTATCATAACCCTCAATTTCAAACCTTCTATTCATTCATTCACTTTTAATTCTCCTTTTGTTTCTACATTTCGAGCCAGAGTCAAAGACCTTTTTGCAGCGCGCGTGGGTGTCTGGATGAAGCCTTGCTCATGTGCTGAAAATAAAACAGCGGGGGAAATAGCGCTGTTTTGCCCCCTGACCTCGTTCTGATACATAAAGAACATTGTTGTTGCCTATCTGTCCTCGTTTTAACCTTAACAATACTATCTTCCTTTCTACTATAGTAAAATATAAACTCTCGAATATTGCTATAGTAATTATTATTCATATAGCTGTCATAAGAAAGAGAATCTTTAAGAGGATCCGATTCTTTTCCAATAACAATTTTCCACATTTAGAAATCTATTTTCTCGGCAGCGACTCCTTGCGTATTCATGTCGTATCCGCGGTTTCCCCGTTTCCATGGACACACGTAATCTCCTTATCTCCCGTTTCTCTTTGTACGTGTTGACTCCCCTCTCCCTCTTATCGGGGTGTTTCTTTTATTCATTTCGCTCTATATTCCTCTTATCTGCTTATCATTCATTTGCCTCTTCTTCTTTCTTCACCCTTTCTGTGTTTCTCTGTTGTCCGTGATGTGTGTCTTTATCTGCATAGAATATTCTGTCCATATTATCTGAATTTCTCATATTCCCCCTTTCAAAAGTTCTTCCTCGTTAACAATCTCTATCTCCTCTCGTTCTGCCTTGTGATCACGTTCTTCCTCTGTTCCTATCTACTCCTTTATCCCTGTTTTCTCTCTCCCTTCCGCCACTTTCCTTTCTCATACCGTATGCCAGCGGCGATGACGTGATTCTCCTCAGCCCTCAGGCTAATACCTCTCCTGTACAGAATCAATATTTCCTTCGGTGTGACCCTAGGTATTACTTTACGTGTGTTGATAGCGAGGTAAGGTTATGGTGCAATAAAAGTGTCCCTCTTTATGGCACGCTGTCATATACTTGTCACGAAAGGGACTGGAAACAATTCACATTATCGCGCTGTGTCCCGAGGAGAGTGCAAGTGGAATTCTTATTGTCGGTGATATCTTTGGGAGAAATATATCGCCCGGTATTATTGGAAGCTTTTTAAAACCACCGGCTGCCGTCAGAGCTGCCATTGACAGTCTTTATGTGTGGGAGAAGTTTATGTCACCACCACACAAACCGTTATGAGAAATGTTTTAAAATTATTAAAAAATAACAACAATGGAAGGGATATCAATAAAGAAAGAAAATCATTACTTGTTCTACGAAACGTCAAGAAAAACTATTCCAATCTATATTGAGCCTCCGTCACGGCTACGAATTACTGTAACCATACTGTAACTACTCCATTCACAATTACGAATTACTGCTGCCGTACTGTAAATACTCTATTCGGACGTGTCGAGCCACCAAAGCAACGAGTGGACACCGGCCCTCCTCTCGTAAACTGTCGTGACGCATTGCCGAGCCCGCCGTCCTCCTGCCTCCGAGGTAGCAGAGGCAGAGGGAGGTTACGATGAAGGGAGAAATATTACGGCAACAGCGATAGGAAGGCAAATTTCAGAGCGGCAATTTAACAAGTTTATGCTAATTGATATTATATTTTCCCGACGTATCTTACATCCCCTGAGGGTGGAAGAGGAGCGTGGCGTGGCCCGGGTAAGGAGGGACGAGTGGTTGCGAAAGTAGATATTGCGGCCATGTGCATATATCACTGACAGGGAAGGGGAGGGAGGCGGTTTACATATCACTTGAATATATATCGATTCAGGCTCACTTTCCCGAAAGACGAGTTTACCAATCCTCAACTCTGCATAACCTCGATTTGCTGCGACTACACGAACGGACACAAAATACACGGACAAGCCGAATTCAAGCCAAGGACACCATTAACTTGGGGACGTGGAGTCTAGTACAGCGTTCCTTCCCCCTTTTCTCAGCCGAGAGGACGTAGGCGAGCCGTTTCTCTTGAAAAGGGAAAGGCGTAGTTGCCCCCTGGAATATACTGACAATATGGTGCGGCCCTATTTCCCCCAGGGTACGGAAGCAGATCGTTTACCTTTGGCTCGTGTTCGTGTGTCGAAGTACGTTTATGGTTCAATGAGCCACTTACTGATATCAAGGTATAGTTACTCGTTTAGGTACTCTTAGTCTTAAATCAGAAAGTTACTGTCGTTTACCGGGAAGTTGTGTGCAGGGTGTACATACATTTCAAAAATGTGGGTAAAGTTATTTATTCTGGTGAGCATGCAGCTTATATGGATGAAGGTGAATGAGTATTTGCTTAATTATTTATAGATACTTCCCAAACGACCAATGCGCAATATTGCCACACGCGAATTACCATGATATCAGATTCCTCATCCCTTCGTGTGCAAATTAGCTGCTAATAAACGCTACCCTTCTCTCTCTCACATGAATCGCGACTCCATTTCGAAATCCCGACGACATATATTGCGAATTCGTCCTCAGAGCTTTGCGAAAACGACCCCCCTCTGCTGGAGCTTTGTTCGGAAAAAAGCTTAAGCCTCCCCCCAAGTTTCCGTTTTCTTTAAGCTTCAGTGCTTATCTCCATGGAGACGATGACGCCACGCCAGGCAATACAGACACGCCGGAGACGCTGAGGCCGACGCTTACATGCGATCTTATCGTTTATTCCGGAGAAATGCAGGTGTGTCAATCCCTGCCTCTTCCTCTCCCCCTCCCCTCCTCCTTCCCCCTTTACCCTCGCTGCAATGCATTAATTCTGGATGGAGTGTGGGGGAAGGGGGTGGAAGGGGGAGGAGGTGGAGAGGGGGAGAGAGCCCGTGCAGAAATATCACTTGTCAAACATATACCATCAAATTATGTTTACCTCGAGCGCAGTAGAAGATATATACACACGTGAAAAGAAATAGCCTCGCATTCCCACGCAAAAGAAACACGAAGAGGAGGAAGAGGAGCAAGAGGAGGAAAAGAAGAAGAATTAAGCAACACGCACACCGCTGTCTATGCTGTTATCTTCGCATCCCCCCCCCCCCCCCACACACACACACACCTCCGTCATTTTTCCCAGTGGACACATCAAGGTCGTGTGCTTACCAAGGTCATGAGGAAAGGGAAGGGATGTGTGTGTGGGGGGGGGAGGGGGGGTGCGTGCCTGTGTGCGTGTATCTGTTTCTTACGGAGACTGAGGGGACACGGAAGAAGAAATGAGATTTAAAGAGAATTGTGAAGGCAAATGCATATCTAGAGGGAGCTAGTCACAGAAGCCGACAGAGGGGGAGGCAAACTCGGGAGAAATGCGGGAGAGAGCCAGCTGTCAGGGGTCTCACCGGAAGGCCGAAGGAATCCAGGGCAGGGGAGAGGGAGAGAAAACTGAATATACAGCAAAAGGTGGGAAAATATAAATGATATTTGGTTAAAAAAGAGGAAAAGAAACACAGAAAGAAGTGACAAAGCCGAATGGTATGATTCTATAAAAAAAATCTGTAACACCAAACAAAAGCGAATCGCCCACCAGCGTGAAGAAGGATCCAGTCCCTACTACACTGCGACCTTCGTGGATTCACTTCCTACGCATCATCAGCATCAGCGTCTAATTCAGATTACGGTCAGCTAGCGGCAGGTACTAATTACCAGGTGAGCAATATTTCGAGCACTAATTAATTTCTGACATTCCCTGATCTGACGCGATCTACGTTAACAGAGATAACTGAACCAACCAATTAACGAAATGCCTTCTCTCCTCATTCATATCAAATATAGACATTTTTTCTCGCTTCTGTAATGGTACACGAGCTCACAACCTTAAGGTATGTGGGGAACGCGATGAAATATAGAAAAAGGGAGACAGAAAAAAATACACGTGTGGCAAGGGAAGAAGAGACGGAATGAGCAACGGATGGAGAATAAGTAACCAAACAAGGTTAGTGAAAGGTGTAAAGTGTGTGTTAATAAGAGTAAGAGTAAAACAGAGAGAGAGAGAGAGAGAGAGAGAGAGAGAGAGAGAGAGAGAGAGAGAGAGAGAGAGAGAGAGAGAGAGAGAGAGAGAGAGAGAGAGAGAGAGAGAGAGAGAGAGAGAGAGAGAGAGAGAGAGAGATAGATAGATAGATAGATAGATAGATAGATAGAGAGAGAGAGAGAGAGAGAGAGAGAGAGAGAGAGAGAGAGAGAGCGAGAGCGAACGAAAGAGAAAGAGAGAGAGAAAGAGAAAGAGAAAGACAGAGAGAG
>NC_061836.1:33545693-33558193 GCF_019202785.1 Penaeus chinensis
AACAACTTTCACAATCAACGCACATTATTGAGGAATTTGATAATTAACGACAACGTTAGCAATTCAAAAAAGAAACGTTTGATAATATCATTCCCGAGGAATTCTTCACAAAATATAAATGAGATGATGTAAGCCCCTTGCGTAACTAAAACAAATACAATTTTCCAAATATTCCTTTCGAAGGCCTCATCGTTCCGCCTCGTTGAATTATAATTAAACAAAACCTCTTTCACAGAAACTCTCTACTGGTAGTTTGGAAGAACTCTCGCTGTTAATTATATATCAGATAATTTTTAATCAAATCATATTTATAATCAAACTCGAGTGTTTTCTGTGCAGTATAAGGAGAAATGGGATCAACATCCAATAACAATGATGATAGTAACAGAGATGACAACGATGAAACCATTGTTTTGCACACAATGAGTGCTATTATCGGCGAAGAGAGAGGAAAAAAGAAACAGATGAAGACTCGGAGAGAATAAATAAAAGGGGAAAAAAATCGTGGAAAACAATAAGACTTTTTCTTCCCGTTAATCGCTTGCGTCAGCCGTCGGAATAATCCATTTATCAGGAACTAGCTGCTGAGGGTTAGGATTTACCCATCTAATGGATATTGTGAAGCTCATTATCATAGTCATTCAATATAAAATCATTCTCATTATCGTTTTATATATACTCTCAATGTATATTCTACTCTCGATAGAATAGCATCATTATCATTATTTACGCTCAATATATTCTACAATTCTTCAGATCAATTCCAGTGTCTCCCAAGGACAAGAACACGGGCCAAGATAAGGACAAGGCCAAGGACGTGGGCGTGATGGAAGGATACGCCGGCGTCTTCAGCGTTCCTACGGCCGTCCTTCCCTCCGTTCATCAATCTCGGGCGTTTTACTCGGTTCTCTTTTCATTCATGCCCCCCCCCCCACCCCCACTCCCCTACTCTGTCGCTCACCCAGGCTTCCTTTTCCTCACCTCCCCCTGAGTAAAGAAGAGGAAGGGGGGGGGAGGGAATCGTTTATCACCTTCGTCCCTCCCCCCCTCCCCTTTCCTCTCCTGCCCATTACTCTTGATCAGCTGTATCCATATCCTTGCTATTCATTCGTCTACCCAATCTATCCGGCTGGCTGGACCACCTGCCTGGAGCCCTGAAGAGAGCGCTGAAGAAGAGAGCGCCGGGTGTCCCTTGGGAAATCTAACTTCTTGGAACCCCTCCACGAGAGCAAGTGGGTCAATGACCTCTGAGTCTTGATGACGGGAGCCCGAGAGAGAGCATTATTCCGGTACTAGATGGAACGTCTTTACTGTATATGCAAAAGGCGCTCTCAAATTTCCCTGACGTCCTCGCTGGAAGGTCCTGGCAATTCGGAGCAATATTCTCTCGCTTGGTTTCGCCGATGAGCTGCCCACTTAAGTTATTCATCTATCGGGCCAGAATCGTAAAGACAGAATGTGAAGCGACAATAGATCTAGCGAGGGGAGGCCACGGCGGCTGCCAGGGCCTCCAGACCGGGCGGGATCGCTGTGTTGGACGCGTTCCAGGCGTGTCACTGGGAGAAGTGTGGGAGATGGAATTCGGGTCGAGCGAGAAGACAAATCATCGTGATCCTTCTCTTTATCCCCCCTTTTTATCCATCTAATTCCATTTAAGGAACTGATTGTCATCTGGCCGGATTTCGGGTCATCAGTAAATAAAATGAACAGAACGAAATGAGAAATGGGCTTCTGACAGTGACTCGTCGAGTCAAACTGGCGTGAAACGATACCACAACGAAACCGTTTCGAACGCTCTCTGGCAGCTCGAGTGGTCTTTCGCGGACCACGAATTGTATTCCAGTGATCTCCATGCAATTTGTACTGGAGACGGCGCCTTTGTAACGCTGTTCCCTCTCCTCCCGCCCACCTCCCCGCCGCGCCGCCCCTGTGCCATGACTAGTGAAATCCACTGAAGTCCCACGCGTCCTCAACAAGGAGTAATTTGATGCTTGGGTCCCTACCTTTCCCCCCGCCACTCCTCTTTACAAAGTTTGTTCAGCCATAACGAAAGTTTCCAGGACAAAGTAGAAATCCATCTTCATGAAGATCAAAGACAAAACTGCTATCGTGTCTCAGAATTGTGTGCGTTGCCATGGTAACACTTCATCTATACCTTATTGATTCAATTTGCTCTTTGAATTTTAGGTGTATATTAAACTACTAAAACAACAGAACTGACTCGCTGAATGAGGCTCCTCCTCCCGAGACTCTCCAAGGGCTGGAGGGCAAGAAGATGCTGAGCTTCTTAAGACATTGTAAAGGAGGTCTGTCAAGGAATGGGGGAAGAGGTGAGTGCGAGGCGAGTGTGAAGTGAGGTCAATAGGAATCGATGTGCGGGTAATAAAGAAAGGAAGATATAGAAAAAGCTGGTATTGGTTATTATAGAAGTGTAATAATTTATTTAAAATATAAACACACTGTATTTAAACCATATAAGGGGAGAAGGATAGAAATACTGGTATTAATGTAGAAACTCATAACTGTGAATAATAGTGTACGTATGCAAGTTTTGCTGCGATGAAATTTATAAGGCTGACCAAAACATATAGGAAGCAGACTCTAAGATGGGGAGACTTTGTCATTAAAAGGTGGATATAGTGTTATCGAAAAAAACACAAAAGGAAAATGGAAAAAAAGAAAAATCACTAACCTGCCAGCTAAGAGATTGAACGTCTCCTCGCTGACCTGTTGTTTGTCCGAAGGTGTTTGGGACTGGCCGCGGAGCCCCGTTAATGGCACCCAAAGAAAAAGAAGAGAGAGAGAGAGGGGAGAGAGAGAGAGAGAGAGAGAGAGAGAGAGAGAGAGAGAGAGAGAGAGAGAGAGAGAGAGAGAGAGAGAGAGAGAGAGTAAGAGAAAGAGAGAAAAAGAGAAGAGAGAGAGAGAGAGAGAGAGAGAGAGAGAGAGAAGAGAAGAGAAGAGAGAGAGAGAGAGAGAGAGAGAGAGAGAGAGCAAGAGAGAGAGAGAGCAAGAGAGAGAGAGAGAGCAAGAGAGAGAGAGAGAGAGAGCAAGAGAGAGAGAGAGAGAGAGCAAGAGAGAGAGTAAGAGAGAGAGAGAGAGAGAGCAAGAGAGAGAGAGAGAAGAGTAAGAGAGAGAGAGAGCAAGAGAGAGAGAGAGAGCAAGAGAGAGAGAGAGAGCAAGAGAGAGAGAGAGAGCAAGAGAGAGAGAGAGAGCAAGAGAGAGAGAGAGAGAGAGAGAGAGAGAGAGAGAGAGAGAGAGAGAGAGAGAGAGAGAGAGAGAGAGAGAGCGAGAGAGAGAACAGTAGTAGTTGTGGCCTTACAGTAACGACCGCCCGAGACCATTTGTCTGACCTTCACACACTGAGAATGGACCACCTTGAGCCAGGCGTGGATGGGAAGCACCTTGACCGTGTCATGCTTATAAAGGGAAGATGGACGAGGCGACGCTGCCTTGGAAATTGTTGAACGTTTTTTACAGCAGAACATCCTGTTTCTTTCTTATTGAATAATTATATTTCTAAAACTCTACATACTTTTAAAAATCTTTTCTACAATCTTCCTTGACAATACCCAAGAAATACGAATAAAACGACCTAGTTTTCAACTGAACCTTCGTACCAAAGTTTCCATCAAACCTGGAAACTCAAACAAGGAAACAACACCAGGTCGCCCGAGTGTTATTGAACACAGTACCCGGCAGCGTTCGTGTTGCAATTTCGAGTCGCAGAGGATTCGTAGAGCAGATTCATGTCGCAGATTCGTGTCGCAGATTCTTGTCGCAGATTTGAATCGCAGAGGATTCGTATAGGAGATTCGTGTCGCAGATTCGAGTCGCAGAGGATTCGTATAGGAGATTCGTGTCGCAGATTCGAGTCGCAGAGGATTCGTATAGCAGATTCGTGTCGCTGATTCGAGTCGCAGATTTGAATCGCAGAGGATTCGTATAGGAGATTCATGAACCAGCAGCGTCGTTTCGTAATGCCGTATGACTCGGAGATGCCAGGGCAGATGGCGTAAGGGAGATCGAGTGCTTTGGGATTCTGTTCTGCCTGATGCTGAGCGAGAAAGGCGTTTGTTTTATGCATATTCACTGATATATTTAAATGGATTCGTAGCGGAGGATTCATGTGAGGAAACTGAGGGAGACGATAGGTAGAAGAAATAACTGAATAGTAATAAGAATAGAGAGGACACGAAACACAAAGTAAGAATTAATAAATAGCAAAAGAGAACATGAAAAGAATCTTGCACGGAGCTAAGGGAGGAGACAACAGCCTTCGTCGAGGGACTTCCAGGGCAAACACCCCAACGATTCCTCCGCGCACTTCCTTCACAAGAAATTCCCTGTCAAAAGGAGGTGCCACCAAGAGCCCCGATAGCGAGGGGAGTGCCACATGCCTTATCTTTCCCCGGCGAGGTTCTGAGGGAGATGCGTCAGCTGTTGATAAATCAGCCTCGGCTTTATCGCACTCCCGGGGGGAAGGGGGCGGGGAATTCCCCTCTCTACGTCGGCGAAATTGGATTGGTCGATTCACACCGACGGAAGCTGATTGGCTGGAAGTCATTATGAACGTAAATGATTCTCTCCGAAAGTCGAAAGTTTTGGTCACATCAAATGCTTTTCCTTGTTTCGAATTTCTGACGCAAGGTGGCGCGATGTCCGATTTACCCCTTTAAGTTTGCACATATCGAGTTATGCGAAGGTTTGATGTTGTATCTGATAACGTATTCGAAATGCGATACACCACAAGCGAAGACCTATAACAGACAGCCTGCCCCCCCCCCCCCCCCCCGCCTCCCCCTTCCGGCAAACCCTTTCGCGTGACGTCATTCGCTGAAGTCTGTCTCGTGTTTTTCTTTTTTCTGTTTTCGAGTTTCCGGTAAATCACATCAGCCTATGAATGGAATGTCGATGGCCAAGACTTCAGGATAAATTTTCCCGATTTAGAAACGATACATTTCTTGAAGGAATGAAAAGGAGCCGGCAAGAAGAAAAGTAGAATTGGTTTACCATTCGATGCTCCCCCATAATTTAAAAGCCCGTCTGCCAGCCCTTTGGTAAGACGCCATAGATCCAATCACTTCCGAAAAGCTCGTCAACGCCTGACAGGATTTTCTTTACTTCGTTTGATTCCACTGTCTTACGAATCCTTTCTCTCTTCCCGTTTTCTTTATCTTTGTTTCTGCAATATTTTCCCGTTTTCTTTCGTTTTGTATCCGCAATTTTTTCTTTGTATCATCAGTTATCTTCCCTTTTTTCTTCTCTAATCTCCTCCCCTATCTCCGGTCTTCTTTCTCCTCCTCCTGCGATTAGGTCTTAAGACCAGAGCTCGTCCTTTCAAAAATTCTAATCAAATTCTCTACGATGTGTTAATCCACTTAATCCATCTTCTGGGAGGGAGGGAGAGGGGGAGAGGGGGAGAGGGGGAGAGGGGGGGAGGGGGGGAGAGGGGGGGAGGGGGGGAGAGGGGGAGAGGGGGAGAGGGGGAGAGGGGGAGAGGGGGAGAGAGAGAGAGAGAGAGAGAGAGAGAGAGAGAGAGAGAGAGAGAGAGAGAGAAGACAGATTGTTAGATAGACAATGAAAATAGATAGAAGGGAGAGAGAAGAGGGAAAAGGAAAAAAATTAGCGACAAGTAGACAAGAACGGAAGTCGAGGGTCCGCGATTTTTCAGGCTGAAGGGCCCGATTATCCCGCCAAACGAGGCCATCAAATCCGCCGGTAATTAGGCCATAATAGCAATGCCGATGAGAGGATTAACACCTTCTCAGGAACAAGAAATGGCTGCCATTCTCTCGAAATGAGGCGGAAGTACCTGAGCATCCATGTCGGCGAGATCATGGGCGGAGGGCGAGCGCTGACTCCCTCCGCCCGACGATTTTGTTTGCTTTTCTCCTGACCGATTGTGTTGGGAGGTTCGTCCTCTCGTTTCTGTTTATCAAAAAGGGTTTTGGGTGATGTCGTTAAGGGTTTGCCAAGGACTCTAAGGGATAGAGCGGGTTAGTGTGAATTTCCAACTGTTAAAGAAAAACGTTTTTGCAAATATTTTTCGATGTCGATCAATTACTGTCAGTCTTGTTAATGAAAGTACGCATGGTCAAGTTTAAAATATCCTGTTCCTCTGTCTCTTCTCTTCCTTTCTCTTATCTCTCTCTCTCTCTCTCTCTCTCTCTCTCTCTCTCTCTCTCTCTCTCTCTCTCTCTCTCTCTCTCTCTCTCTTCTCCCTCTCCCAGACGATCACGAACACACACACGGGTCCTACGCCGCCCGATCTATGTCGTCGCCCCCACACCCGCCCGCTGGTCATTAAGGAGCTCCTCTTAGGCCCAAGGGCGCCCACAAAAACTCCCTACAGCTCCAGAGGGAAGGGAATGGGCGGGCCAGTGCCAGATGGTGCCAAGCTCGTGAATAAGACTCGGTAATTAATGATATCAGAAGCGTGGTGATTGCCGGATGTCTTGAGTACCTCTGTTGCTATGGCTGGTTATCTCCAGCACACAATATATTTACCGGTGAATTAATATTTTTCTATCAGCAATTTCAGTTTACTTCTCGTGGTATAAAAATACATATAAGACATCCGGCTCCGCTCGGTTACGGGGAAGAAAGGATATTGAGTGAAAGTTTATCCAGCTGAGATATCCTTTGGCTGTTCCGTTCAAAAATTGCCTTTATTATGAAGAATATTGAGCCAATATTAATCTGTAGAGCGGATAGAATTTTCCGCTCCATATATATTCACATTTTTATGATACGCGTCCATGGAAAATTTCCTCTTCAAAAATAGGAAAATAAAAACCGAGGGAAAAAGTAATGTTCTCATATTCCCAGAACCGTATACATCAACAAAAGAAAAACTCTACCAATAATGACCCAACCATTTTTCTGACGTCACGAGTAAACACAAAGATCCCCCCCCCCCAAAAAAAAAAAGGTTTCCCTCTGCCATCTCTCTCCTTCATTTCTTCCTTTTCATCTAGATTCTATAAGCCCTTGAAACCACAGGAGACATGTTAAATGGCACTTGATCTTGATAACGCATTATGATGAAAGACGTTATATGTTGAAGTCTACTCCTATAATGAGACGCCACAGGATGGTTGACTCTGTGTCAGTATTATGAATGGAAATTCTTCATATCACACCTACATGACCACACCACCATCCATATTTTTTGTAAGACCCTAGGAAATATATGATCTCGTGAACCATTCGTTGTGAGCCTATCTCTGACATGTTTCCTTGGCGGAGAGAGGAAGAGAGTTGAAATAGATGGTGTTTACAGCTCTTCCTTGACAACATGGGGTGTCGAGGCATTGTGAGGCCTAATGCCGATGTAACAAACTCTCCAAAAACGGACAAATAGGCCACCATTTTTTTTTTTCAAAAACGTTAAGAAATAGAAAAAAGAAAAACTGTAACCGAGTATGGATAATAGGCCACCATTTCTCTTCAGAAACGCAAAGAAAACGATAAATGTTGTCGAGGAAGTTCAGTGTGATTCTTCGTTCATGAGAGAAGAGGCTGTCCTGCTGGCGTGCGTGCTTGTCGGGAGGAGGAAGGGAGAAAGAAGAGGGGAGATGAAGAGAGGAAGAAGGAGGAGGTGGAAGAAGAGGGAGATGGACGACGTCAATAAAACGTGATTCATTTCGCAGTGTCTCATGGCGGCCGTGATGACCGAGGCGGTGGCGGCTGCGGTTATGTTATTACGCATTTCTTCGCTCCCCTTTTTCTGTCTTTTATTGTGTTCTCTTTCTCTTCTCAGGTCTTCTTATCTCTCAGTCGTTTGCCTCCTCTCTCATATATATATATATATATATATATATATATATATATATATATATATATATATACACACACACACATATATGTATCTTTTGCTGTGAATCATCATGTTCACAAACATATTTTGGCGATTTCATTTCAGACTTGTACCTCAACCTCGCAGGCGCTGTACATCCTCTCTTGTTCCCCTTGCGTTGATCCTTAACCCTTACCCAGTTTATTGTGCGAAATGGAACAGCTGGACCCCTTTGCTAAATTGTCACTCTCAAGGTCGTACTCGGCGCAACCGGGAGGGAAATGCTCCCCTTCGGATGTTTATGACTTTGGTACAGATCTCGGAGGTGAAAACTGGAGGCCGACATTAAGGAAGATTCTGGTCGGATATTTATTATTGCTGGGATTTCGTTATTATTTTCATTATTAGAATTACCAGCTACATTATCAATAACTGTGATCGTAGTAGATTTAGTAGTAGTAGTATCAGACTTTTTGATAATTTCTTGATATTATCAGCATCAGCAATAGTATTCATGATCTTAGTAGTAATATTATCATCATTATCAGCCGTTTTATCATTTTCTTGGTATTACCACCAACAGTAATCATGATCTCAGTAAAATGATTACTATTATCAGCTTTTTTAGATTATTTACTTGACTTTGTTCGCCAGAGGAATAGAGATGTGCTGGAAGAAGAATTCGGGAGCATCATTGAGGCCCTACATTTGTGGTCGGTCAATAGTTGTTTGTTCTCCTCACTGTTTTATGGGCGATAAAAGTACACTCGTGAAAGGGTCTTGCCAGCCCCAATGACTTGTATATCTCTTGGGATTCAACTCTGCTTCTGTCTGTGTCTGTTTCTGTGACCGTCTACCTTCTGTCTCTGTGTTTATTCATCATTTTCTTCTCACCACTTGCTCATAAAAGACCTGCAACTGGACTAAACCGCCTGGGAATCTTACTTAAACCTTCAGAACCGAAGTACCTTTCCCGAAACCAAAAACCGCCTCCTCGTCTTCAGTGTCGCCGCCCATTCCATCTCCGGGCCTGCCCCTTCCGCGAGGGCCTCCGTCTGCCTCCAGTAAACGGAGATTTACGAGGTTCGAGAGTGCCTGGGGAGGGATGCGTCTTCGTCTGCGGCCTTGAGGGACAGGTGGAGGGAGTACCTGCAGGAGGCCGGGGGGAGGAGCGCGGGCAGGTGTAAATCTCTGGGGGGAAGGATATATTCGGAAGCTGGAAGGCGTCTGTTAGGGAGGCGATATCTCCTGACGCGGGAAAGCTTTTCGCGATGTTGTCAGAGGAAATGGCTGGCGGAAGGAGGGCATCTGACAAGAGAGCGGGGCTGCCGGGGATCACGGGAGGCGGGGGAGCTAAGGACGCATTGTGGAAAAAAGAAAACGAAAAAAACAAAATAGCTAAAACAAAACTAAATCTTCGAGAGGCAAGGGATGAATCGGTGTGCTCTGCCGGGGCGAGGACGGAATCACCTCCTGATTGGCTTGTGACGGCGAAGGAAGATGATACGGAGCGCAAGGCCTTCGAGGAATAGAAACCATCCACTTCCCAGGCATCCAGAGGGCATTAAAGACGCCGAAGGTACGCGGGGCTCCCTGTCCAGACCGCCGGCAGAGATGCGAGTGTGAGAAAATGCCTTTAGTAGCGATGGCGATGAATGGAAGATAAAAAATGAAGAGGGAGCAAAAGTGAAAAAATATATATATTCAGGAAAGAGAAAGAGAAAGACAAGGGATTACAATAACACAGAACTGAATAAAAAGAAAAAGAAGAAGAAAAAAGAGCCTACGAAAATATTCTAAAGAAAAAACTAAATGAAAGGGAGCCCGGAAGAGTTAATACAGTCTAAAAAAATGGATGATCAAGGAGAGGCGGGGGTGAGGGATAAAAAAAGAAAAGAGAAAAAAACACTCGAAACTCTTACCAGAAGATGTATTGATGTACGAGAAGTCAGTCAGGAGGCGCTCATGACGGGAGGAGGAAGAAGGGGCGGGGGTGGAGGGGGGCGGGGGTGGAGGGGGCGGGGAGCGGAAGGAGGGGAGGGAAGTGGGTGGCAGAAGGAGACGGAGGATCAAAGATGCTGCAAGAACAAAGACATCTCCGACTTGAGGAACAGAAGCAATAATTCCGCGAGAGAAATTAAAATCGAGGTTAAGCGAAGGGGACGAGAGAGCTCTTACCTCATTTACACCTCATGTATATATATAAATATATATATATATATAATATATATAATATATATAATATATATATAATATATATAATATATATATATAATATAATATATAATATAATATAATATAATATATAATATACACACACACACACACACACACACACACACATATATGTGTGCGTGTGTGTGTGCGCATATATGTATAAAGAAAACGAGTATACTGCCTCACCATCTGTGTAAAACGGACGAGAAAATGACGCATCGAAAATCCATGGTTGGGCGAGACGAACTTAGCAGCAAGATTAATGTCAGCTTTCTTGCAGTCAATTCGGTGCCACGGCGGTAGGTGTCAGACGCCGGCCTCCGTGTCACGCCTGCATTAGACGGTGTCACATGCCATGTATCAATACTTCAGCCGGGAGTCATTAATCTTTTTAATTACCTTGCTGCTCTCTCCTCGCAGCCTGCTTCTTTACGAGGGGGGTTGGGGCGCACGCGCGTACTGAGTGCGAGACATGTGTTTCGCGTAAACACGGAATGTAAACTTAATTACTGAAATGAATGGTACACTTTATTAATGAAACTGCCTCGGGCCATTCCAGGTCTCTCCCTACGCCTCGCTTCTTAGAAATACTGTTTCTCCCTTTATGTCTAATTTATTTTATTTATTTTATCGTTTTATTTGTTTACATGATTACTTTTTTATATTATTGATTTATTTATCTATATACTATTTACTATTTACTAACACCTTTTTCTTCTATGCCTCTCCATTCTCTCATTTCCCATTTCCTAAATTCCTCTCTCCATTCCCCCTTTTCCCCATCTTCCTTCCGTCTCCCCTCCCCTCCCCTCCCCCCTTCCTGCCGTAGCATCATGCACAGGATCTCCCCATTTCGAGAGGTCACAAAAAGCACACAGCGTCTCCGTACTCCAGCTTCGGACCACGAAAGGCAGCTGCGGCAGGACGAGGAATGGGCGCAGGTCTTGAGTGCAGCGTTCCCCCCCCCCTTCCCGGCGTTAGAGGGGGGGGGGGGGTCAGTAAAAATAATAACAATGGGGAAGAAATGATACAAAGAATGATAGTCGAGACGTGTGGCGAACAGCGGGAGGTTCGGTTTGAAGTATTGCTTTTTTAGGTGTGGAGGGAAGGAGGGGGGGAGAGGGAGGAAGGGAGGGAAAGAAGGAGGGAGGGGGCGAAGAAGGAAGGAGGGAGGGAGAGGAAGAGAGAGAGAGAGAGGAGGGAAGGAAAAAAGAAGGAGGAGTAAGATAGACAGGGAGGGGATGGAAGGAAGTAGCAAGGTAGGGAGAGAGAAGGGGAATAGAGAAAGAGAAAGAGAGAGAGAGAGAGAGAGAGAGAGAGAGAGAGAGAGAGAGAGAGAGAGAGAGAGAGAGAGAGAGAGAGAGAGAGAGAGAGAGAGAGAGAAGGAGAGAAGGAGAGAGAGAGGGGGGGGGAGGAAGGAGGGAAGGAAACAAGAGGAAAAGGAGGGAAGGAGAATGGGAGAGAAGCAAACAAGAAGAGAGATAAGGAGGGAGGGGGAGAGAGAGAGAAGGAAAGAGGGAGAGAGGGAAGGAAGGAAACAGGAAGAGAAAGAATGAAGGAGAAAGGGAGGGAGGAAGGGAGAGGAGTGGACACAGAAATGCCGCCGTGAGTTAGAGCGGATATGACAGAATAAAAGTTTCCTTTCCTGACACTTTTCCCCAAGAACTGGTGCCAAGAGACGTTTCAAGAGGCGCTAGAAGAATATGGCAGATGGAAGTGCGTCCTCAAGCGACACCTTTCCTGAGTAAAGGCTAAAGAAAAAGACAAAGAAACAGACCTGCGTCGATAGCTCCAGTACAAAAAATTCTGATAAAAAAGCTGTGAAAGAAGGTGAGAAGAAAGAACAGAATAAAAAAAGTGAGAAACAATTTTTTTTTTCTAAAGACAAACACAACAGTACTAGAAAACAACGATGATTGCCTCGGACACAAGCGATTAAGTCCGGAAGGGTCAGTGTCCCGCCGGGTAGAAGGGACGGTCGCCCTTAACGACATCAGGGAAATGTAACTTGTCACCCAGCAAGACCCAATGTCGCGATAGGAAAGTCGTAGTTTATTTTTACATTATCAAAGAAGAGCTTGGAATTATCATTTTGTTTACTCTTTTTTTATCTAGATTGATATATTGTTATATGATTGTAGGGATCAATATTACACACAAATACAAACAAACGCACACAAACAAACATACATGCTCCGATACAAAAAAGTAGTAGCACACGTGTATGAATTATGCCGCTCGTAAAATTGAAACAGGGAAGATACATGAAATTTTCTCCCTCCCCCCCCCCCCCCAAAAAAAAAAAAAAAAGCCAATCGATTAGGCAAATGGAATGTCCGCTGTCGATTTGTATTCAACTGATTCCGTTATGAGTGAATGCCGTTATCACTGGATTATGTCATCAAGCGTGGATTTCAAAGGCTTTGGTGACGCGAGCACACCCACGCCCACGGCTCATAAACAGGCTGTGTTAAAGAGAGGGGGG
>NC_061836.1:33563193-33568193 GCF_019202785.1 Penaeus chinensis
CTTGTGGCAGAGGGGTGCCCGCTGATCCGGGCGTGGGCGGCTTTTTCCGGTGTGGTCGTGCTTCGTCTGCCACTGAAGAAACTGAAGAAATCGCGTCAAGAGTTGCTTCGTTTCTGAGAAGTGCGAGGCTTCGTGTGAGAAGACCTCGCCGACCCTTCCTTATTCTGTTCTCATTTCCTAATAAGGGTATAGTGATGTGAGGTGCGATATAGTGTTATTGATATTGTTCATTCGTTGTATCGCAGCCTTTAACTTATAATCATAAAAATGTCAGTAATAATATCGTCCCTGGCCACACTAATCTCTACCTTTCTCCCTCTTCCTCTTCGTCTTTCTCCCTGTTCCTCTCTCCCTCTCCCCCCTCTTCCTCTTCGTCTCTCTCCCTGTCCCTCTCTCTCCCTACCCTCCTCTCTCCTTTTTCTTTCTCTTTATCTCTTCCTCTCCCTATCTCTCCCTTTTCGTTTCTCTCCCTCTTCTTCGTCTCTCTCTCTCCCTCTCTCCCTCCTCCTTCCCGTCTCTCTGCGGCAACACTGGATCCCGTGGCGTGCTTGCAGGAAGGCGCTGCTTGTGATTGTGGGAAAAAAATAACAGCCTGCGTGCTTGTAAAATATAAAAGTCTGAGTGTGTCTGCAAGAATACCGTCGGCGCGTCTGTGAGAATGAAAACAGTGCCAGGAAGATGTTAGGGGAGAGGTGACAAGCAAGCGAACAAATAAAAAAGGACAAACAAAAGAAAAGAAAAGAAAGAGAGTCCCCTAAAGCACTCTAACATCTAAGGGACTGCAGGGCGGCGTCCAAGCATGCCATGTGCTTGCCGCCCCGAATTCCGCGGCGCTCGACCAACTCGCTAATGAATTAGAAGAATCGTTACTCTTTTGTTCTCTCTTGGTCGCTTCCATTTCCCTTTTCATTCCTCGCCATGAACAGGAAGAAAACGGCCCTTGATCGTAAAGGTAAAGAGGCCGAGAGGAGGGGAGGGGAAGGGGAGGAAAGAGGGGAAGAGGATGATTAGGATGGCGAGGGGAAGAGGAGAGAGAGAGAGAGCGGAAGGGAATAGGAGGAGAGAGAGGGGGGGGGGGGAGGGAAAGGGATGGATGGAAGGGGAGGGGAAGAGAAGGGAAGTGAGGGAGGAAGAAAAGGGGTCGTGATGGGAGGGGAATGGAGGATAGGAGAGGAAAGGGGGGAATGGAAAAGGAGGGTAGGGGATAGGAGGGGAAGGGAGGATAGGAGAGGAAAGGAGGGAATGGAAAAGGAGGGTAGGGGATAGGAGGGGAAGGGAGGATAGGAGAGGAAAGGAGGGGATGGAAAAGGAGGGTAGGGGAAAGGAGGGGAAGGGAGGGGAGGTCTCAGAGACACGCCGGCCGCAAGGAAACATCATGAAGGTATTGATCTGCCAGGCCGCGCTGAGAGAGGCCGGGCGAGAGGCACATAAAGGAAGGGGGAAGGAACACGGAAGGAAGGAGAGAGGGAAAAAGGAAGGATGGAGAGGAGGTAGGAGAGAAGGAAGGGAGGAAGGAAGGAAGAGGGGGAGGAGGGAAGAAAGGAGAGAAGGAGGAGAGTAAGAAGGAAGGAAGGAAGGAAGGAAGGAAGGAAGGGAGGGAGGGAGGAAGGGAGAAAGAAGGGAGACAAGCAAAAAGGAAGGGAAGGAAGAAGGAAAGATGAAAGAAGGAAGGAAGAGAGGTGGGAAGCAAGAAGAGAAATAATAACAATAGTGATAATAATAATAATAATAATAATAATAATAATAATGATGGTGATAATTATAATGATGATGATGATGACGATGGTAGTAATAATTATAATAATGATAACAATAATAATGATAACAATAATGACATAACAATAATTAATCTATAAAAAAAAGTATCAGAGGCAAGAAAGCAAGACACACAGAAAGTTATAAATTAAAGAAATACAACAAAAGAATGCATAAAACGAAACAAAGAAACACGAAATAACTTTAACAAAAAAAAAAAAAAAAAAAAAAATGAGAGATACATAGAAATTTAATATCACGAACATAATTAAAAGGAAAAAAGGAAAGGCAGTAAAAAAGATAATGAGAAAGAAAGAGAGAGAGAGAGAGAGAGAGAGAGAGAGAGAGAGAGAGAGAGAGAGAGAGAGAGAGAGAGAGAGAGAGAGAGAGAGAGAGAGAGAGAGAGAGAGAGAGAGAGAGAGAGAGAGAGAGAGAAGAGAGAGAGAGAGAGAGAGAGAGAGAGAGAGAGAGAGAGAGAGAGAGAGAGAGAGAGAGAGGAATAAATATAACGAAAGGGGGAAGAAGGGAAAAAGTGATGACAGAACTGACAAGAAAATCAGTCCTGCATGTCATGGGCGAAGCGAATGCAGGAGGAACATTTATTGGAAGGAGAAGGAGACGGAGAAGAAGGGAGGACAGAGGAAGAAAGGAAATAGCTATAAAAAAAAATGGCGGATAAGAACAATAAGCGAGAAAAAATAACAGAAATTGGAGAAAATGAACAGGGAGGATAGAGAGACAGATACACAAATAGAATTAGAGAGAAGACAGAAGCAGCAAAAGATAAATGGATAGACAGAAATAGACAGACAGACAGATAGAAAAATGCATACTGAAATAGACAGACAGATAGACAACGAGGCAGATAGATAAATAGACTGATATAGAAAGAAAAAAAAAAAGTACATAAAACACTCACTACCAAACCACTTTTTCCCTTAATGAAACATAGCCCCTCCCCCGTTCAAAAAATATTCTAAAAGCACCAGATCACTCGCAGAGACGCGGCGCTGCAAGGAATTCCTGGAAAAAGTCGCCAGCATGAGGCGAGAGGCCCACCGCGTCCGCGCACTCTCGCGAGGGCGTGCATGGAAGAGTGCGTGCTGCGGGGTGCTATGTCTGTCTGTCTGTCTGTCTGTCTGTCTGTCTGTCTGTCTGTCTGTCTGTCTGTCTGTCTGTCTGTCTGTCTGTCTGTCTGTCTGACTGTCTGTCTGTCTGTCTGTTTGTTTGTTTGTTTGTATGTTTGGTTGTCTGATTTGCTGGTGTTCCTTTTTTCTTGCTATTTCATTTTATTTTTAGATTTCTTTTCTTATTCTTTTATATATTCACGAATCTATTCATTTATTTACGTATTTTTTTACTTGAAATGAAACTAACGCTCGTGTGTGAGAGTGACCGGGTGACTGACTAAAAGAGGGAAAAAGAGTATGTATGACTCTGTGCCTCGCATTTACAAACAACTCTAAACTTGTTGAAGTTATTAAAACGGCTCATTACATATTTTAAAGTTATTCTAAACTTGGCTTAAACTGCTTCAACTTCCTCTCAAAGAGAGAAAGAGAGATTGAGAGAGAGGAAGAGAGAGAGAGCGAGAGAGAGAGAGAGAGAGAGAGAGAGAGAGAGAGAGAGAGAGAGAGAGAGAGAGAGAGAGAGAGAGAGAGAGAGAGAGAGAGAGAGAGAGAGAGAGAGAGAAAATCAACAAGCACAAAAAGTCCTTCCATAATATTTCTCAAAGACACCACTCCACCTACTCCTCCTGTCAATGCCCCGCTGAATACATTCCACATCCCTGCAACAGAGTGCAAATAGCCAAGCTCTGCATCTTGATCTGCATTTTTGCAATTTAAGGGGGGGGGGGGGGGAATTGGGACGTCGTTGCAGTTTCCGCATTTTTAGAAAAAGTTGCCGGTGGGGTGGAGGGGGGAGGGGGGTTGCTGAGTTGCCGGTTCGTGTAATTAGCTCTCTTTATAACTGGCTTTGATCTCTCCCGTCCCCATCTCGAGCCAGTCTGATGTACATCCAATCTCCGAAGTTACACGACAAAAAAGAAAAAAAGAGAGAGATAAATAGATAGAGATAGCGAGAGAGAGAGAGAGAGAGAGAGAGAGAGAGAGAGAGAGAGAGAGAGAGAGAGAGAGAGAGAGAGAGAGAGAGAGAGAGAGTGTGTCATGTCGTCCAATTTTCCCATTTTCACAGATTCTGTATTATTGGCATTTTTACTCACTTTATCTAACTTTTAATGTACCCTTCATGATATTCGAATGCTGATTCGTAAGCATTCCTACGTACCCTTTCTTCCTTTAATCTCTTGAACCCATACTCTCCCCTTCTTCTCCCTCCTCCCCTCCTCCCCTCCTTTCCACTTTCCCTTCCCTTCCTTCCTTCCTTCCCTCCCTCCCCCCCCCCCCCCAAAAAAAAAAAAAATCATAATCCACTTTACACTTCCTTCATTAACATAATACCGGGATAAACCTTCAAATTTACGGCGATATTTCAGTGGCTTCGAAGACAAACTAGCGGGTCGCATTTGGGATAAATTGGGTCTCGTTTATGCGGATATGACGAAGGTCCCGGATGCAAATCGAGGCTTACGAGGAATGGGAGGAAAGGGATGAGAATATAGGGGAGGTTTAGGGAGAAGGAGGGAGGGAAGGGAAGGGGGAAGAGGGAGAGGGAGGGAGGGAAGGGGAGAGAGGAAGAGGGAGAGGGAGGGAGGGAAGGGGAGAGAGGAAGAGGGAGAGGGAGGGAGGGAAAGGGAGAGAGGAAGAGGGAGAGGGAGGGAGGGAAGGGGAGAGAGGAAGAGGGAGAGGGAGGGAGGGAAAGGGAGAGAGGAAGAGGGAGAGGGAGGGAGGGAAGGGAGAGAGGAAGAGGGAGAGGGAGGGAGGGAAAGGGAGAGAGGAAGAGGGAGAGGGAGGGAGGGAAAGGGAGAGAGGAAGAGGGAGAGGGAGGGAGGGAAGGGGAGAGAGGAAGAGGGAGAGGGAGGGAGGGAAGGGGAGAGAGGAAGAGGGAGAGGGAGGGAGGGAAAGGGAGAGAGGAAGAGGGAGAGGAGGGAGGGAAGGGAGAGAGGAAGAGGGAGAGGGAGGGAGGGAAAGGGAGAGAGGAAGAGGGAGAGGGAGGGAGGGAAGGGGAGAGAGGAAGAGGGAGAGGGAGGGAGGGAAGGGGAGAGAGGAAGAGGGAGAGGGAGGGAGGGAAGGGAGAGAGGAAGAGGGAGAGGGAGGGAGGGAAGGGAGAGAGGAAGAGGGAGA
>NC_061836.1:33573193-33583193 GCF_019202785.1 Penaeus chinensis
TGGGAAAACATATTTTAGACAGCTTTCCAGGTCCAATCTGGAGCTGGATGCGAGGTAAGTGGATGTGAACGAACAGTAGATTGTTTACATACCTCGTTCAGATCCGCTTCAAGATACCAAATGCGAACCGATTCAATCTCATGAATATTTTGAATTCAGAAATGAAACTTTTGGAAAAATATAACGCGGTCTTTCAAGGATGATATGTTAATGTTGTTTATATACCTCCTTGAAAATTCATTAAAATGTCGACATAAATTTAAAAAACAGTTATGGCCGTGAATCTACTGTGGTGATATATTTAACAGTCTGTATTAGCCAAGGAACTTTTTAATGATGAACATTGAATTATGGTTAATGTCTACGTATTTTCCATCTTTACGGTGTGTACTCTGGGTATCTCATCAAAAATTTTGATTTACGACAAGAAGTAAAAGGTAAAAGGGGTACAAGCTATAAATATCGACGATGAATAAATTATCCTGAAAGCATTAAAGAAGGTACTTACTTATTTTAGGAGAGATGATAAAAAAAAATTACATATATACTCCTTAACAAATTCAGTATAGAAATGATCAAGATAAAACAAACATACAGACAAACAGACTGTCGTTTTCTTCCGTCCAATCACAGAAACAAAAAGGAGAAACAAAAACATATAGAGTGACACGCAGCCAGTGATCCATATTTTCCGTATATCTATCTCAGCGAACCCGGCTTTCTCCGTAATGGCTCTGCCTCATTAATTCCAGCGGCTACTAGATTGGCACTTGCTTATCTATTTATTTTTTTCCCCCTCGTCTTTGCTTTCTTCTCTTTCTCTGTCTATTGTTCTTTTATCTTTGCCTTCTTTCTCTCTCTCGCTTCACTTTCTCTCTGTTTCTGTCTGTCTGTCTGTCTGTCTCTCGGAACAGTCTGTGTGGGGAAGGTAGTGTGCGTGTTAATTAGCAAGGAATACTGGTTTTATTGCAGGTGTTTAGATAACGATATCGTGGAAGAGCAGGGTCACGTGATATGAATGTATGTTATGCATACATTCATTATCTCTTTTCCATTCTCCCTCCCTCCCTCCCCCTTATCCCTACCTCTCCACTTCTCCCTCTCCCTTACTTACTACCCTCTTTCTTACCCCCACTCCCTCATTCCTTCCCCCTCCCGCTCCCTCCCCCAACCCTCCGCTTCCCCCTCTCCCTTACTCCTTCCCTATCCCTCCCTTCACCCTCTTTCTCCCTCTTTCCCACTCCCACTTCCTCTCCCAGCCCTCCGCTCCCCCCTCTCCCTCACTCCCTCCCGACGACATCCCCGACACTCGTCTCCGTTATTTATGATCCCGACGATGACGACCGCTGACCTTGACCTCCCGAGGCTCTCTGCCAAGTCCGCATCGACGAAGTAGAAGCCATTCTCGACTCTTTCGAAATCCTTATTTTATTCTGTTTATTCTATTTTTCGTCGTGTCTGTTAATTAGTTTATTCACTTATTATTCATTTACCATTCATCTAGACTTATTAATTCATTCATATTCATATTTCATTTATCATTATTATCATTATCATTATTATTATCACTTTTATTATCACAATATTTTTGCTTTCTCGCACGGGCCAACGTTGTCGAGATTTTGAGCCCAATATTTAATTTCTGTTCTTGATGATTTAATTTTTTTTCACTTGCGAATTTAAATATGAAAGTGACGTTGGCGGGATGTCGTTAGCATATCTAATATTTCGTTTTTTTTTTTTTTTTTGAAATTAGGTGTTGATGAATCATCAGCCTTTTGATTATGTTATTTGCTTCTGAGGGAGAGGGAGAGTGGGAGGGGAAGAGGGAGGAGAAGGAGGGAGGGAAAGGGAGAGGGAGAGAGAGGGAGAGGGAGAGAGAGGGAGAAGGAAAAGGAGAAGGAGAGAGAGGGAGAAGGAAAAGGAGAAAGAGGGAAGGTGGAAAAGGGAGGGAGGAAGGGAGGGAGAAAGAGAGAGAGAGAGAGAGAGAGAGAGAGAGAGAGAGAGAGAGAGAGAGAGAGAGAGAGAGAGAGAGAGAGAGAGAGAGAGAGAATGAGAGAGAGAGAGAGAGAGAGAGAGAGAGAGAGAAAGAGAATATGTATATATCCACCACCATATGTATATATATATATATATATATATATAAATACACAGAACACATGAGTCTCCTCTTCCACCATATCCTTATCTCTACACCTGCAATAAAAAAACCTCTATTTTTCTAATGACCACGCAAGCTTCTTTTACAATACGACAAAGAAAACGGAGGTAGGGGAAGGGTAGGGGTGGGGGTATGGTGGGGGTGAGGTGGGGGGGGGGCGGAGGCCGTATGGTCATCCTCATCAAACTCCTCGAATATCGTAAAACATAAACCCGACTAAGGAAACAAGAATGAAACACGTTTTATTTCTTAACTCTAAAACATAACACGATGCAAACCAAAAGGGGATACATGTTTTCTTTTTTTTCCAATTCTAAAGCAAAACAAGACGATTTAAAACAGGAATGAAACATGCTTTCTTTTTCTTATGCCAAAATATAAACAAAACCATGTAAAACAAGAATGAACCACATTTTTCCTTAAATTCTCAAGGCACGAGAATCAAATCTGGTTGTTGGCCTTGTCCTGGGAGACGATAGGTGTGGTACAGAGGCCGTGTCCCTGGTGCTCGGGTGTGGCTACGTGACGAGAGAGGCAAGGCGACGGTACCCACACGCTCGTAAACCTTAATGCGGGAAACACCTGGTGTTGCCTGGTATATGATGCAGCACTTTCTCTCTTGTTGGGTAATGGTGTTGTTGATGTGAAGGGAGTATGGTGGAATTTTAGGTATTCATGGATATTTGTACAAGTTTTAATACATATATGCATACATATATGTGTGGAGTGTGTGTGTGTGTGTGTGTTTGTTTGCGTGTGTGTATGTGCGGGTGTGTATGTGCGTGTGTGTGAGTGAGTGAGTGAGTGAGGGAGTGAGTGAGTGAGTGAGTGAGTGAGTGAGTGAGTGAGTGAGTGAGTGAGTGAGTGAGTGAGTGAGTGAGTGAGTGAGGGTGAGTGAGTGAGTGAGGGTGTGAGTGAGTGAGTGAGTGAGTGAGTGAGTGAATGTGTGCGTGTGTGCGAGCGTGCGTACGTGTGTGTCCGTGCGTGTACGCGTGTGTATGTATGCGAACAAGTACGTGATTGCTTATACCTTAGCGTGAAAAGATAGCGAAATAAAAAAAAAAAATTCCCCAAAACATGTAATTAATGTTTTGATCCAATCAACGAAGGAAAGAGTCTAAATTCGCTCAGCGTCTTCTAACCTTCCAAACAGGCGCCGCGGCGCCCAAAGGTCTTCGTGAAATAAAGCTGATAAAGTGAAAGATCGCTGGCCGCCACCGTAGACTTTTTATCGCATTTTCTTTTTTTCTTTCAAAAGATCCGTTAGTTTTAAGGTTTTAAACAATTACTCTTGCACACAAAATACGAAATACGGACGAATGTTGTTTTCCGTCCATTCTTCCACTGAATAGCACAAAATAGCTATGCTAATATTTGATGCTGTTTTACGTCAACACACAACGCGACAGTGTCTAGGACGTTAAATAATTGATTCGCTATTCATCTGCAATATTTCACTCGTTCTATTGGCGTCGATATTTATGGCTCTTCAAGGACGTCTGCAGCTAAAAATAATACAGTGTCACGCAAACATGATATTCTTTGAAGTATGCTATTGATTTGCGTGCCTTGCTTTCACATTCTTTAACGATTGTTATGTATAAGTGTGCGTGTGTGTATGTATGTATATGTGTATATATATATATTTTCTTCTGAAATCGTGTCAGCTTTTGGCCTATGTGTTCGCGCGATTTATGATTTTCGTAAAGGAGAAGAAAAAGAAAATAAAAGGGTATTATTATGGAATATTCTAAAATATAATTTTGCGTCAACGGAACAAAAAATCGTGCAAGCTCATCGCAACGACATGTCGGATTTTAATCGATAATGATAAAACGGAATTTAATATCGAAGTGAGATCACTATCCGAACCAAAGGTGAATATTTCTGTCACTAGGTTCCATAAACAGACACATCAAAAAAGGGAAACAACATAATAATAAATAAATAAAAAGGAATATAAAAAAGTGTAAAAGAGCCTTCCCGTTGCCACACCGAGCGGCCGCAGATGGCACTTCCTCTGCGGTCGGAGATGGCGAGGCACTTGCCGGCCTAAACTACCCCATGATGTCAAGAACTCCCCCCACGGATATGGTGACATTAACAGCGAAATTCCCCTCATCTTCCTCTTCTATTCCGACGACATCTGATAAGGCTATTACTTCCTCTCGCGTCGCCTCACAGGGCCCCCTCCCTCTCCCTTCCCTGTCTTCCCTCCCCCTCCCTTCCCTTCCCTCTTTTCCTCCCTGCCCCTCCCTTCCCTCCCCTCCCCTCCCCGGGACTTGGTGTGCCACTGCCATCAGCAATTTTACTGCTGATACGCATGCGAGTAGATTCTTTATGAGGGCCTGCTAAGAGGGGCCCAGCGTGCGCCCGTCGCGGAGAAGGCTATGGGTTCGCGGCCCAAAGGCACTGCTTTGGCATCTTTTTGCTTGGCTCCCGAGGCAGGCACGGCGGAAGGACAACATATTGAGGGTATTGGATGTGGAATTTTCTCCTTGGGTGCTGTTCCTGATGTCGAAGAGGAACGTTTGCATTTCCACTTATTTTTCAAATTCCTGTGAACGACTAGTGTAATATAGAGAAAAACGTGATTTTATGAATATGCTGGACTGTTCAGTTTTGCAAGGTATTTCTCTTTAGTCAGCAACTACGGCAAGATGTAAACCATATCTATAATCTCAATCACAAACCAATCATTTAAACCAATTTATGTATATAATCTTGGTTAAAAAATATGTAAACCAGTTTCCTAATGCCATTACGCAATATGCAATAAAAAGCCACAGGAAAGCAAATCGCCGTCCTCGTCGGTCTAATGGCCTCCTTGCGAGCTACTGCCAGGGCGGAAGTACACAATATATACACTTATAACCCCCTCGGGCGCAGGGCCACCAGGGGGCTTCTGCACGGAAGCTCACGTGCCTCGATGGCCATAATCGCTGCCAGGACAATCCGGCCTTCATTCTTTTTTTGTTTGAGGATATTCCCCTTTTTACAATCCTCGTCCTAAATCCCCCCTTTGGCGACGACGAGTAATTTGACACGAGGAGCACGCAGCTGCCACCTTCTCCCGGCGGCCACGTAACACTTTCGGGCAGTCAGAGCCCATGAATCCCCGAAATTCGTGTTATCATCCACTCTTTTTTTTTTGGTTTTGTTTTGTTTTTGTTCTAATAACCTCGCTTGGTATGTCTGCTGCGAGCGCTGGCGTGACCTCGTGTCTTGGGCTCCGTGCCTGACTTCACCTTGCTCCTCGGCCTGCCTCGCTCTCGCTCTGTTCTGGCTCGCCCGTTCTGGCTCTGGCTCTCGCGCCCGATATCCCGCATTGCAGACAAACGAAGAACGAGGGAATTAACCCCAGCCACGCCAGAGAACCACCGCCACCCGCAGGTTTACTCGAAGGCCACAGAAGTCAACCTCTGAATAATTTCTCCTTTTTTTTTTGTGGGGCAATTGTTTAAGGGAGGAAAAAAAAGGTATAATTTAGCTATGCTTTCAAACGTCTTCCTTTTTTTGTACCCTGCTTACTGGTTTGACCGTGACCTTGTTCCTACGATTCTGGGGGGAGGGGGAGTAAATGTGGAGGTTGAGGCCAATGCTCTGGCCATTATCTGGACCAAATAAGGCAATAATTGAGATACACAGCGGTCACGGCAGATAACCCTAACGCAAGGACCCCGACCGCTGGGGGAAAATAAAAGAGACATACTGCTGGTGAAGGAACACAGGAGGATTCGTGTTCCGAAGATACAGTTCGAGAGAGAGAGTTGAAGTTGAAGTAAATGTGAAAGAAAGGAAGTTTACTCTGACAATTACGTAAAGAAGGCGACACGCGTGACCTCGGCGAAGAAAGAGAAAGAGATGAATCTCCGCATTGCAGGTCAAGACGGACAGAAAACAATGAGAGAGAGGACAAGGCGGAGGAGCAGAGGAGGAGGAGGAGGAGGAGGAGGAGGAGGAGGAGGAGGAGGAGGAGGAGGAGGAGAAGGAGGAGGAGGAGGAGGAGGAGGAGGAGGAGGAGGAGGAGGAGGAGGAGGAGGAGAGGAGGAGGAGCAGGAGGAGGAGGAGGAGAGAGGAGGGGAGGAGGAGGAGGAGAGGAGGAGGAGGAAGAGGAGGAGGAGGAAGAGGAGGAGGAGGAAGAGGAGGAGGAGGAAGAGGAGAAAGAGGAGGAAGAGGAGAAAGAGGAGGAAGAGGAGGAGGAGGATGGAGGAGGAGGAGGAGGAGGAGAATAAGAAGAAAATAAGGAGGATGAGGTGAGAGGACAGGAAGAAGAAGAAAAAGAAGAAGAAGAAGAAGAAGAAGAAGAAGAAGAACCAAGAAGAAGAAGAAGAAGAAGAAGAAGAAGAAGAAGAAGAAGAAGAGGAACCAAGAAGAAGAGGAAGAGGAGGCGGAGGAAGGGCAGGACAAGTAGCGTCTCAAGGGAGCGACGCCATTGTCCTTCCTCCTTCGCCTCCCTATTTCAGGAGAGAAGCGCCCCTCCTCCACCTCCTTGAGATCTCGGGTTCCCTCAAGGGCTCCGGCGCGCGATTGTAGGGAAATGCTGAACGTCTTGATATTGTTTCAGGCTGAAGTGGCTAAGTGGTTGCTGCTTCTCCGGGTGACGTCTCGGCTCCTGACTTCCGTGATGTGCTCCGGTGACGTCACGAAGGAGCTCGTGGGTGGAGAGGGATGTCCTTGGGATGCTGGAATGATCACACGTTTTCCGGGCTTGGCTTGCGGGTCACACGGCGGCGCGCTGACTGTGAGAACGATAATATTCTTTTTTTTTTTTTCTTTCTTTCTTTTTTTATATAAATAAATAATTTTTTGATTGTACGATCCGTCATGATTTGTAATGCCATTTCTATATTTTGAATAATTCTGATCCCCTGAATAAGCCTTTCATGCAAGTATTATTGACTGTCACATAAATATGCTTTTACGCTCACTTAGGGGCCCTCGCTCTGGATAAGGCCACTCAGTGGGCATAGGCGAACAACCGCCGAATACGTGTCCAGGATAAACGACGGAATTTGAATATTATTTCGGTGTTTTATGTAACGTTCTTGTTTGATCTGATCAACAGCCAATTATCTGGTGTCTTTCTCGTATCTTTTCTTGGTCTGATAGTGAACGCAGCGCTATATGCGTCTTTGTGGGCATATGAGTATGTATGTATTTGTGCATTATGTATGTGTGTGTGTGTGTGTGTGTGTGTGTGTGTGTGTGTGTGTGTGTGTGTGTGTGTGTGTGTGTGTGTGTGTGTGTGTGTGTGTGTGTGTGTGAGTAGGTAGGTAGGTAAGTAGGTAGGTAGGTAGGTGTCCATGCCTGTATATTAAGAGATATAATTTCCTTAACACACTAAATTGCAAATGCGTGCAGTCGAATCTCGAATCTTTCCCCTCGACTTAACATACACATTTCCTTCCTTTTAGAGCATAAAGAAAATTCGTCAGGCCTTCGTGGGTTTGGTACAAAAAATAATATTCTTTGTAAACCTCGCACACATTCATTCATTCATTCATTCATTCATACATACATACATACATACATACATACATACATACATACATACATACATACACACACACACACACACACACACACACACACACACACACACACACACACACACACACACACACACACACAAGCGTTGAAATGCACTTACAACCCCCCCCCCCCCCCCCCCAGCGAACAAGGCCTTTACACTAACGGGGAAAGTTGTAAAAAGCCATTTGAAAATTGTCGTCTTGAGTACTGGCCGTTCGGGGAAGTCCATCTGAAAAGCCATTAAAGGGTGCCCTTCTCTCTCTCTCTCTCTCTCTCTCTCTCTCTCTCTCTCTCTCTCTCTCTCTCTCTCTCTCTCTCTCTCTCTCTCTCTTCTATCTCTCTCTCTCTCTCTCTCTCTCTCTCTCTCTCTCTCTCTCTCTCTCTCTCTCTCTCTCTCTCTCTCTCTCTCTCTCTCTCTCTCTCTTACTCTTAATCTCACTCTCACTCTCACTCGTTTTGCCTGTTTTTTTTTCATTCTTTTTTTTTTCTTTTTTACTTTTTTCTTTTTTGTCTTTGTTTCTCGTTTTGTCTATTTTCTATTTTTTTTCGTTTTCCTTTGTTGTTTTTTTGGATGATTAGATTTTTTTCTCGTTTTTTTATTTCTTTTTTTTTTTTTTCTAGGTGTGAGAGCAAAGAATCTGCCTGGGGGTGTTCCTACTCCACGCGTCTGTGTTTCTTCGACTTGGAATAAAAGGGAGAGAAGGGATATTTGAATATGTGTAGTATTGCTTTGTGACTATTTTCATCTCCCTCTATTTTCTCTCTCGATCTATCTGTATCTCTCTCATTTTCTCTCGGACTGTTTATGTCTCTGTCTGTCTGTCTGTCTCTGTCTCGCTCTTATATATCTATAAAGAAATCAGATCTTTCCCTTAACATATCAAAACTCTTACAGTCCTGAACACTAATCCTAAAATGCTTTTACTCAAGACTGTAAACCTTATATACAAAATATAAATATCCACTTTTCCTTTCGACCTAAAAAGCCTTCCGTGTGCGTCTCGGAACTGTCCACGCGAAACGACCTTCATCTGTTTCGGTCCTTTGAAGTATTTTGAAAAAAATGGGAAATCGTAGAGTATTTGTTTTGTTTTATGGCGTTCGTTTGATAAATATATCTGTAACTGTGTGTGTGTGTGTGTGTGTGTGTGTGTGTGTGTGTGTGTGTGTGTGTGTGTGTGTGTGTGTGTGTGTGTGTGTGCGAGTGTGCATGTGTGTGTGTAGTTGTAGAAATAGTATAAATACTATTGCTATTAATGATAAAAATGATGATGATGATAATGCTGCTGCTGCTGATGATGATGATAATAATAATGATGATCAAAAAGATAATGATAATAATGATGATAATGGTGATGATGATAACAACTCTCAGTCACGCCCAGCACAGATGCGAAAATAATCGCAGGAATCCACAGCGGGAAAGGTACAACAAATAACATTAGATTATAACATATGGAGGCCGAGTCAGGGGTCGCTTATTGAAGCAGTGAGCGGCCTGCTAACTGGATGGAATTCCGGGCCCACATTCCATATGAAGCAGAGGGGGGAGGGGAGGGGGGAGGCAGATAAGGGTACACTGCAGACGAGAGAGAGGACAGGAAAGGGAGAGGAAGAAAATGGGGGGATAAGGGAGGGAGAAGGGGGGAAGGGGGGAAGGGAGGAAGGGGGGGAAAGGGGGGAAGGGAGGGAGGGAGGGAGAGGAGGAGAGATGAGGAGGAGGAGGAGGAGGAGGAGAGGAGGAGGAGGAGGAAGAGGAGGAGGAGGAGGAGGAAGAAGAAGAAGAAGAAGGAGCAGGAGGGGAGGCGGGAAGAAGGGAGGGGTATGGGGATGAGGATGATGAAGAGGGAGGAATAGGAGGAGAGAAGGAAAGGAATGTAAGGGAACAGTTGATAAAAAGAGAAGGTAAAGTGAAAGAGGCTAAGGGAGGGGGGGGAAGGCACCGGGAGGGAGGGTGAAGGGAGGGTGAAGGGAGGGCAGGGGAAGGAGGCCCGAACGGGGAAAGGTCAGAAGAATATTGTTCCGCCGATTCAGAATTGAAGAGCTGTTTGTTGCAAGTCAGCAGGAAAAATATGACTGATATAAGACCTGTTTTTCAATTTGACGCTGTTGGGGAAACACGCGAGGAAATGCCGGCTCTTGGGCATATCTGATTTGACTTTCGAATTACAGAAAATGCTGAGAAAATTTAAGAGAAAATTTAGAAGAAAAAAAATCAAAAGCAGTCTGCCACTATAGACCCTCACAAGCCTAGACTATTTTCAAAAATCGTATTCTAAAGGATGTTTTTTTTTTTTTTTTTTT